>NC_089581.1:64315273-64392054 GCF_019320115.1 Miscanthus floridulus | reverse complement strand
TTTTCATGCTTCAGCGCCTCCTCAACGTTATAGGTTCAGCTTCGCTCGCCAGCAGCAGCTGCTCCTCCAGCTCTCGTGCGGCCACCCCAGGTGGTGTGACTGACCCCAAGATGTTGTCGACACCTCGGTACCGGAGGAGGGGAACATCATCGTCATGGTCCGCGTCCAGGTGTTGCGATGCGCCGGCACCCGGTGGTGACACGAACTCGACCGGGTCTGTGTGCAGCTGCGTGTGCGTGTCCGGCGTCGCGCTCCCGGCTGTGTGCCACGGCGAGCCTGGTGGTGGTGTCGAAGAGGACGATGTAGACGAACTCGCCCCTGGAGTCGATGTGCGTGTGGTCGTCGACGTCGTGGTGGTGATCACCTCGGGCGACGCTGTGGGGAACTGCTCAATGACGAAGTCCCCGCCGTCGTCGAAGTGGCCTTCACCCCAGCTCCACTACGCCTCTTCTTGGAACACCACATCGCGACTGATATGGACACGCCGCGCCACCGGGTCGTAGACACTGTACGCCTTGGAACCCGGTTCGTAGCCGACGAAGATCATCTTGCGGCTGCGATCGTCGAGTTTCTTGAGGCTTGGGGAAGTCACCTTCACATGGACGAGACACCCAAATATCCGGAGATGGTGGACAGCTGGCGTGTTCCCCGTCCAGAGCTCGTAGGGAGTCTTGCCCCCGACGCTCTTTGACGATGATCGATTGAGCAGGTACACCGCCGTGGTGACTGCCTCCCCCCAGAACACGCCGGGGAGGTCCTTCGCCTTTAGGATACTGCGTGCCGTCCCCACGATGGACTGGTTGCGGCGCTCCACGACACCGTTCTGTTGTGGCGTGTACGGTGCCGTGAGCTCGCGCCTGACACCGAGTTCAGCACAGTAGTCGACGAAGTCCGCGGCAGTGAATTCCCCGCCACGGTCCATCCGCAGCGCCTTCAGCTTCTTCCCGCTCTTGCGCTCCGCAGCGGCCTGGATGCGCTTGATCGCCGTCGGGGCAGCATCCTTGGTAGGCAGCAGGGCGAGCCACATGTAACGAGAATAGTCGTCGACGAGGAGAAGGAAATACCGGTTGCCGCTCGGCGTCGCCGGTGTGATGGGGCCGCACAAGTCACCGTGCAATAGCTGGAGCGCCTCGGTGGAACGTCCCCGCGCACGCTGGGGAAACAGGGCGCGCCGGTGCTTCCCAGCGAGGCAGGCTTCACAGACCTGCTCCACCTGAGTGAGCAGGGGCAGACCTCGGACGAGCCCGTCTCTGCCCATCTTCCGCAGAGCGGCGAAGTGGAGATGCCCAAATCGGGCGTGCCAGACCCAGGCGTCGTCGTCGACGCGAGCAGCCAGGCAGACTGGTCGTGCGATGGTGACGTCGAGCACGTACAGCCTCCCTGGGCTGCGGTGGATCTTCGTGAGCAGGCGCCTTTCCTCGTCGCGGATCCGCATCACGCCGTCCTCCATGAGCACCTGGTACCCGGCTTCGTCGAGCTGGCCGACGGAGATGATGTTGGCGGTGAGGCGCAGAAGGTAGTAGACATTCGGGAGTGACCGGTGCTCGCCATTTTTGCAGGTGAAGAGCACAGTACCGCTCCCTTCGATCTGCGCGATGGCGCCATCACCGAATCGCACGGTGCCGGTGATGCCGGTGTCGAGGTCGGCGAAGGCAGCTCGCAATCCCGACATATGGTTGGACGCGCCGGTGTCCAGGATCCAGCGCTTCGGATCCCGGTCCTCCGCGGCGTCGAGGGTGGCGTGGACCTTCTGCTCGACGAGGTGGAGGGCGGCGCCATCTTGGGTCGCCGGGGTAGCAGGGCGCGTTGGTATTGGCGGCGGCTGCGTGAGTGGTGGAGCGGGCGGCGGCTGGGCGAGCAGTGGAGCTGGCGACGGCGGCCCTGAGCCGTGCGGTGGCGGCGGCACTTGACTGTGCGGCGGCGGCGACGGTACGAAGGAGTACGAGCTCTCCTGCTCGTGGGTGGAACTGATGGCCAGCAAAAGAGTGGGCTCATCGTCTTGGGCCGCGTGGGCTTGCTCCTCCCTTTTCTTTGTCCTGCAATCTTTGGCCCAATGGCCTTTTTTCCCACAATGTTTGCACTCATCGTCAGGAATTGGACGGCCCGTGCTGGAACCAGCCCTCGAGTCGTTGCTGCCGCCGGCGCCACGGCCGCGGCCTCTCCCACGACGTTTGCCGCGGCTGCCAGAGGTCGAGCCGCCACGATTGGACCCTTGGTCCCGCTTCTTGTAGCGCTCGATCCACTGCTCCTCCGTGAGTAGCAGCTTCCCAGCAACAGTCTGCGCCGGCGGGGGCTCGTCGTCGGCAGCCTTGAGTCTCCCTGTGACTTCTTCGATGGACAACGTGGAGATGTCCAGGAGGGTCTCTATGGAGATGACAAGTTGCTTATACCTTGGGCGCGCGACGCGCAGGTACTTTGCCACCACCTTCTCGTCCGGCTCCGGGTCGCCCAGCATTGCCAGACGCTGCACGATGTTCGTTAGACGGAGCGCAAAGTCTTCGATTGACTCGCCGTCGCGGATGGCGATGCCCTCGTACTCGCAGCGGACGGCCTGCGCGGTCGCCTTCCGCACGCGGTCGTCGCCAATGCGGAGGGTCTTGATGGCCTCCCAGGCTTCCTTCGTAGTTAGCTTGGTCGCGAGTGCGGGCACCATCTCCGCCGGGACTGCGCTGCAGATCGCGTCGAGTGCGCTGCGATCGTCGTCGAACTCCACATCGTCGTACTCGACGGCGTCCCAGAGGTGACGCGCCTGCATCTTCAGTTTCATGCGGAGCGACCATTCGTGGTAGTTCGTCCTTGTCAGCTGCGGCCAGTTGCCGGAGCTGCTGCCCTCCCGGATGATACGTTCGATGACGACCTCCCGCGGACGTCGTGCGTCGCGGGTGCGCGAACGGCGTGCGTCGCGCGTGCGTGAACGACGAGGAGGGGAACGAGTCGGAGTAGGCGTGCGCGGCGGCGTCTTGCCGCCGGAGCCGTCATCCTTCTTGGACAGTGAACGGCCACGGGCTCTCGTCGGAGACACCATGGCGACGGCGAGGTCCCTCGAACTGAGCTCTGATGCCACTTGTTAGTCACCGGACGGCGGTTGATGCCGGCGGGAGGTCACGAGCACGACGATGCACGGTGGTTTTTTGGTGCTGCCTGAAAGCGCAGCTTTTCTGAGTTGCTTTCTTCCTTTTTATTGAAACGGATTACAAAGAACGGAGGTCTCAGCGGCAGCCCGTGCATCGCGCTCTGGTGCGTCCATCCCCACACCCACGATGTCGTGCACGACCGAGATCCCAGGCTCGTGGGCGAGCTAGTCCAGCTCCACGGCCTCCTAAGTGTGCGGCTAACCACAGGTTGGTGCTCGGCACATGCAAAACAGAAAAGGAAACATGCCTATCTTTTGCAACTAATCCTGCGCAAGAATTACTAACACTGGCTACTACTGAGAGAGCATCAAGGTATACCACTAATATTGATAACCATTGTGCAGCTTGTGGACAGGTGGAGGATGACGCCCATCTATTTTTCCACTGTCAACTACCGAGAGCTGTCTGTTTTTTATCTAATCCACCGCTACACACCGACAGCCTGCCTCAAGACAATGACAGAGTGCAATTGATCCTACAGGCTATCATAACCAACTCCATCCCTAATGATCTATTCAATAAGATTCTAATCACTTTATGGTATTTATGGAAAGCTAGAAATGATCCTAGATTCCAGAGCAAATGTTGGTCTCCCTGGCAGGTACACCATGCGGTGGCGGCGCACATCACAACCCACCAGGCTTCCCTTGCAGGTCACCAATCAGACTACTGCACCAACCGCACGGACACAAATGAATATCAGAGCCAGAGTGGAACCGATACTACACAGACAGGTATCAACAATGCTGCTGCAGGTACCAGACCAGCATAACACCAACCAATCCGGGGGACCCTTTCATGGTTCAACTCCCAGCACTTCTTGACGGAGTCCGGTGTTACTGCGATGCATCAACCGCACCTGATCTTCCCTCACTTCCTCCACGTTCAGCAGGTATCGGTTTGTTCATAATCAACACTCAGGTTGACCCAGTGCAAACCATCTACATTAAGACGAGGATGATTGGGACTACATCGGTGCTGATGGCTGAAGCAGCTGCAATGGCACTTGCTGCAGTTATAACTTATAACTCAGCAGCTCAATCTTCAGCAAGTCCACTTCCTCTCAGACAACCAGCAGCTGGTGCATTTCCTCAATGCCTCAGACCAAGGCAATCCACCGGAGTGGAGAATCAAACCATTTACTCAAATGTTTGCCAACTGCACACGCAACACAAACAGGACCATTCTCAAGATTCACAGATCTCAGAATCAAACGGCAGATACTTTAGCCCGACAGGCTCTTTCACAGTCTCCGCCAAGTTCTCTTACCGTGCCTTGTTCTTGCTCTAATGGAGCACACGTAACTCAGTGCCCATTACAGGATGCACTATCTTCTGTAGTCTTGAACCATGTAAGGCTTTTATCAGCTGCTTGCTGTTGAAATAAAGCATGTTTGTTGTAAAAAAAAAGAGAAAAAGGTAACGCTCTGTGTTGGGAGAGAGCTTCTAGTTATAGTGCTATACCAAGGAATTGGATCTCTAATTCCAAATCTCAATTCCGCGTGCAACCAAACAACACAATTCAATTTCCAATTCCATGCATCAATATCTACATCCGGACAGGGGGTCTCGTCGAGCTCGGGGTGCTAGGCTCCCTCCAGCGTGTGGCTCTTTTAGACGTTTACGGCCCTATATACCACCACCTCACCTTCCCGCCAGGCCAAATAGATGCTGTGTGACTGACCGACTGTGTGTTCTATTAAGCGGGTGCACTTGCAGCAGACTATTGAGTTATTCACGCGCCTTTCCAGCTATAAGCAAGTTCAGATATCGATGGAATAAAAAAACCTTTGTAAATCCCCAGCAAGGACGTCAAATACAAATATCATTTTATTCGCCAATTCGCCTTCTATAGCGATCTGGAAACAATACTACCAGTTCCAGCAATTTTGGTGGGTGTAGTTACATCGCGTCCTTGGAAAGCCAGTTATGGGTTGGGATTCCCCGAGCATTGGTGAGCTCATCGACGCCGTCTCCCCGCTCCAATACAGCAGCAGCACCCATCCCAGAACCTGCCATCATCAGTACATGTCAAAGTGAGAAGGTATCTGTTACAATTTCCGCTCCAAAACAACCATTTGATGCAGGTAAAACGGAATACATCGGTAAATCATGTACCTATGCACATAGAAATCACTCCGAACCGGCAATCCTTGCCACGGCGCTTCATCTCATTGAGAAGAGTACTGACGCACCGTGCACCTGCCAAGTAAACACCAATGCTACTGTCATCATCACTCAAAATATTGTAACCAGGCAGCTCACGGGTCTCAATGTTTTGCAAAGTTAGTCCAAGGCACACCACATAGTCAAATGAAATGAATCTGTGGAACATAACAATCTGGAATAGCAAAAGGCAAATACCTGTACAACCCAATGGATGTCCAAGAGCCATTGCACCGCCATTAACATTGACTTTAGCAGGATCAAGTTCCAACTTCTTGCAGCAGTAGACATACTGAGATGCAAAAGCCTATGGACAAGAGAAAGTAAATATTATCTGCCAATTCTAGTTTTATGATGTCGTCTAGAGAAAGAACTCAAGAGACAGATCAAAATATACCTCATTGATTTCAAATAGATCAATGTCATCCATCTGGAGGCCAGCAGCTTTCACTGCTGCAGGGATTGCAACGGCAGGACCAATACCCATTACAGCTGGATCAACTCCAACAGCGGCAAAGGTCCTACATTTGCACATTCAGATTTATTGCTCAGCCTCTCAACAGAAATTTACAACAATTAATGGTATCATAGGCTAACAATGATAGTGTTGACCAATGGAATTGCTTAGTAAAACTATTGTGCTGTTTGACCAATGGAATTGCTTAGTAAAACTATTGTGCTGTTTGGTAGAAGCGTTGGTAACGCAAATGTAATGGATTTAAAGCTACGGATGTTACCGCAAGCCATTCGATTTGAACTAATATTATTTCCGTTTGCATTACTGTAGAGCGAACCAAACATTGCCTAAGGTGTTTAACTGCTTTTGGTCCTAGCAGCAAAACGGAGCAAGGACTAGATCACTAGATCGATTGCATATGTACTGGACATCATACGGGGACAGTAATGATACCTAAAGACACCAAGAATTGGAAGACCCTTTTTCATAGCAACATCCCGTCTCATTAGCAAGACAGCCCCAGCGCCATCGCTCAATTGGCTTGCATTCCCTACAGTTAAACAACAATGAACTTTTGTGTGGATACTACTAATGGACAATCACGAAGCAGGTAGAATTCACTTTTAATTACCAGCAGTGGTGGTGCCATCCTTTGAAAATGCTGGTTTGAGTTTTGACAGGACTGCAAGCGAAGTATCCGCTCGGATTCCATCATCTGCTGAGACTACGATCTTCTTTTCCTCACCAGTTTTTGGATCAATAATCTTTATAAGGTAACATTGTGTTAGCACATAACACAGAAGAATATTTCACCTTTTTAATGTCAGAAATCTTCAACAGTTAGCGTAGTTACTTGACAAAGGTAAATTAAACTACATTACCTTTGTATGAACTGGCACAATTTCCTCTTTGAATTTACCAGCAGCTGCTGCGGCAGCAGCCTTTCTGTGTGACTCAACCTACACAACAGAATAAAGATTAATAAGACTTTAAAAGCAAGAAGCATATTGTGAGACAGCAACCCATAGTCTCATATACACACAAAAACGAACCACAGAACGGGAATCAAGCAACTTACAGCAGCTTGATCTTGCTCCAGTCGTGTTATGCCAAAACGGTGTGCAACATTCTCAGATGTGAGGCCCATTGGGAGAAGGCAATCGCGTGCTTGAGAAAATAGCTCAACCTAAAACAGTAGAAAGATTCCAGACAAAAAATCAATCAGATCAAAGATGTTTGCACATGTATCTAAATATGCAGTTTTGTTGTATTGACCCAACATGTTACACTTACTTTGGGGTTCACTTCCCCAATAAGATTAACTTTATTCACAGTCATGGACTCCAAACCAGCAGCAATACCTTGATTGGAGAAAATAAAACCCAATTCATCAACCAATCCAAAACAAAACAAAGTAACCTAAAATCAGACAGCAACAAATCCTACCAATGTCATAGAGTCCTGCTTTAATAGCAGTAGCAACGTCTGCAACTGCCTGAAGGCCAGAAGAGCATTGCCTGTTTACAGTCTTAAGAGGAACAGTGTCTGCATCCAACCAACAAATTGGTCAAGGCGGGGATGATGGTTGTCCGACATCACAGGAAGATGCAACAGAGAAAATGCCATTACCAGGGAAACCAGCATAGAGTGCAGCCATTCTGCATTCGATTGCCCTCTGGGAACCAGGAGCTAAGACAGTACCGACAACAATGTCGCCAACTTCACTTGGGTCCAGCTTCGTCTTGTCTACCAAAGCCTATGGATGAGAAACAAAATATATGTAAAGTCCCAAGGATAAAGAATTCACGACAAGCAATCAATTCAGTGGTTTAACACTATAAGTTGCATAAAGTGGAACAACGTGAAAAGCACAAACCTTGAAGACAGGAACCAAGAGGTCCTCAGCGAAGGTATCCTTGAAACCACCTCTCTTGGCCTTGCAAATCGCCGTCCTGTAAGCACTGGAGGCAGAAAGGGTATGCAATGAATCATATTTCTTCCATGCTTAAGAGAAATAAGTAACAAAAAAAAACAAGAAAAAAAACAATTCTATCTACAGAATTATTTGAAACTATCAGGTGCCTAAGATTGTAATACGTATATCTACTACTCCTGTACGTCTGAACAATTATTATAGTCAACAAATGAGTCTAGCATGGCTCCCTAATGACTTCCAAAAAAGGGTGATCCCTACCGATTACAGTCAGTTTGACTAACAGGCAGAGCCCAAAATTCGCCGCAATGCATAATTGCATTCGCAGTCGCAGCCACGGGCGCGCTCGACCATACAACGTGTTTGGTTCATCCTCGGGTAATGTGACCGCAAATGAAATCAGCTCACGTGGGTTTGGTTCGTACGTAGAGGCGGGCGGCAGCGCCATAAAATAAGGGCCGGAGGCAAGCCGGTATCAGTGATGAATAGGATGATATCTGATTACGTGGTATTGCATAACGGACAGAACTGAAACAAACGTCTGCAAGGTTATCCAGTCCACCAAGTAAACAGATTACACGTTACATTTCATCAAACCAAACGCCATCTATAATTCTACACGGTCCCTCCTGTCGCTGATTCTCCTAGGAACCATCGCCGGACAAACGGCCACACAAAAATGGCAATATATCAGTGTCCAAACTTAGAAACTAACCATCACGTGATGCTGATCCAAACTTAGAACTACCGATCAGGACCACCAGATGCTGATCCAATGAGGCGAGAGGTGAAATTTTTTTGCGCTTAAACCCCCACCCGCCGACCTTTTTTTTTCGCTTAGCCCCCTCGCCCCATCCATTGGATGGGCATCTGCTGATCTGATGGATAGTTTCTTGCGCATAATATGTTACGACAAAAATAGCCGAAAACAAAGGGAATTCCCGCAGCAGTCCAGTCGCAATCAAAAGCTTTTAACAAAAAAAGAGGCCCGCCTGCGGATCAATCAATCAAAGCACAAAAGGCCAGGGAGCCGAATTTCACTTACGCGACGATGACGACGTCGTCAGCGAAGGCCGGCGTCCGGTGGTACGCCGCGCTGTCCCCCGCCGCGCACGCGCTCGCCTGCCACGCACCCACCCACACACACACAGCACCCTCGTCGGTCAGTAACAGATCTGGGGCCGCATACAACGCCGCCGAAGCGGTCGGACCAGCGATTTGGCCCGAGCGAACGAGAGAGAGAGAGAGAGAGAGAGAGAGAGAGAGAGAGAGAGAGAGAGAGAGAGAGAGAGTTCTCACGGAGATGGCGGGCGGGGCGGGGCTCGCCGCCGCCGCCGCGGGGTTGAGGTGCCGCAGCAGGACCCTCTGCCTGTCGATGGCCTTCTCCATTGCTTAACTCCTTTCCTTGGCTCGCTACTAGTCACTACTTGCTTGCTGCAGCAGCGAGCAGGTACTCTCGTCCTCGCCGAGGGTCGAACGAGGTTGTGGACTTGTGGGGTTATTTGTAGGAGGGGAGGCGAGGGCGACTGCCGTGGTGGGTGGGGAAGGGAAATCGCGGAGGTTTTACCACGAAGTTTTGTGGGGAGGAAGGGCGACGGGCCGGAGAGGAGACCTGGTGGTACGGGAGGCGTGAGTCCCGCGCGCCAGGGAGGCGGGATTGCTGCTGCGCTACTGCCGTACTGTGCGTAGCCTGGCAGAGTTGTTGCTTCTTAAACCCTGTGCTGTGCGTGTGAGGACGGATCGGGCGGACGGACGGGAGTCCTGGTCGCGGTCGCGGTCACGGTCAGTCGTGCACCGACTACCGGAGGAGAGTGTTTTCCACGCGGTGCACGGGCGGGCCCGGCCGGAAAAGTAACACCCAGATCTTCTGAAGTATCTTTCAGCGACCCCGTTCTCTTTCTCTATGAAAAATAACAGCCAATTGTTTAAACACGTCGAATTGTATATGTGGGCAAGATGTGTTGTGGTCGCTACTAGTTAGTTGTTACACAGCAAATAGCTCCAACCAAAACAAAAATCTAGGCCTCGTAGTTACAGCAACCAGTTAAATGTTTTTTTCCCCCAAAACTTCTCATATTCATGCTTCTTCCCGTGGTTTCTATTTAACGTATCATTACAATAGGAAAGAGCGAGTTTTTTAAGAGATGTCTCTGTAGTACTCATTCGATCGAGATGTTATATCAATTATTTTTAAGCGCGCTTATAAGAATACAAGATTTATCGTGGTTGAGCCTATGACGCATAGGCCCCACCTCCCAATACGAGAGACTCTTTGGCCTATGCATGGTGCGTATTATTTTCGAGCGTGATTAGAGGGTACAAGAGTTACTGTGGTTGAGCCTATGACGCATAGGCCCCACCTCTCGATCCTCCACTCCTTATCTGTATCCATCTATCGTCTACTACTCCCTCATGCTATCCTTGTCAGCAGCTCATGGCACCGTCCACGTTGGTCGTTGCCTTTTCCAGTGCCATTGCTCTTGGCGGCTACAATCACCCCTGCCCCAATCCTATATGTGAGCTATCCACCAACGCCTTTCGGTCCTTGAACCACAAGCACCGTTTGAGCCACCCGCTGATACGACATTCTCAAGATAACTACACTTTAGACAACCTTCGAATATATTAGACAAAAGCACCCAATTACTAAGGAGTCTTTCTGGAAAAAGAAAGGTCATGACACATGCCTTGTTTGGATCATTAGTTGTTAATAGTTAGCTAGTTATAATAGCTCATAGCTTATATTAGCTGGTTATTAGCTAGTTTGGCCCAACTAGTAAGGTAATTGTTAAAGAGAGAATTTCTTATTTGACACTGGGAAAATGAGTCGTTCCTTTCTTGGCCCTGAAATTTTCTTCGTTCCCTATTTGACACTGACTTCAATTTTCGTTCCTAATTTGACACTGCCGTCAAATCCGTTAGCTAACGGTGTTAACTGACCGTTAAAAAGACGTTTTTGCCCCTAGAAAAAAAACGGCAAAGCAAATTTGAGAGGAAAAAAAAACCTGCGCCCGCCTCTGATGCATGCGCCCAGCTAAAAAAAAGGCGCAGGTTTTTTTTCCTCTCAAATTTGCTTCGCCGCTTTTTTTTCTAGGGGCAAAAACGTCTTTTTAACGGCCAGTTAACACCGTTAGCTAACGGATTTGACGGCAGTGTCAAATTAGGAACGAAAGTTGAAGTCAGTGTCAAATAGGGAACGAAGAAAATTTCAGGGCCAAGAAAGGAACGACTCATTTTCCCAGTGTCAAATAAGGAATTCTCTCATTGTTAAATGGGTATTAACTAACATTTAGGTAGACGAATCAAATAAGCTATTAGCGACTAACTATTAGCTCTATGAATTCAAATAAGGTCTACGTGCCCTTTTTATTTAGCCCCGAGCAAAGGCGGAGCCTTGTGGAGGACAAACTGTACTCTGCCCTCCCCATTCTCCATGACAGTTTTCAAGCTTGTTACAAGCACACCAACGGCCTGTTCGGTTGACTAGTTTGTATCGTTGCTGGTTCGTTTATGTGAGAGAGAAGTACTGCTGGCTGATTTATATGAATAGTGTCTATGTGAGGGGGCTGGCCAGCCAGCCCTAGCCGATCACGCTGCAAATGCACCACCTCCCCCACACTAGCCCCTATTGATTACTCTTAAATTTAGTATGGGAGTATGTTGCCTCTACCCTCTGCACTCTGAGCATTAATGCAATATGAGACGGTGGTATAATTTGATAACTAAATACTATTAGAGGCCGTTTGGATCATTTTATTTTGAGAAATTGAAATCTACTTAATAAATTAGACTATTTGGCTTTGAATTTGACATTCCACCACTTTTCAAAGTTCACATATATAGCATATCTCAAATTCATAGTGTGGGAGATGGAAATTGATTCTATAGATCACCGTGTTATGTTTCTATTTTGCAACCTATAACACGCTCTTCAACTTCCTCCCCTAAGTGCAACACATAAATATCTCTAACCAACAATGATATACAAATATAATCTATATACAACTATATTAGCTTAATTAATACGTGTCTGAATTATGATTATTAAAATAGATTTAATTTCAAGGATCCAAACGGGTATATTAATAATCATGTTTAGCTCATTTCAAATTCTATATGAGCAAGTACCGTTTTTTTAGAGTACCCATTCTCACTCTCAGACATGCAAGTGCGCACCCGGATCCCAGGAAGTGTTCACCAATAGGCAATATCTATGCTGAGCTTTGATAAGCTGCAAGCTAGCCTGTTGATACAAACTTTTCATTCTTCTTAGGCCCATTACAATCAGACAATGTACAATTTAGCTTCACAAAACATAGCAATTATAAAGTTTCTTTTAATGATCATTTATGTTGTGTAACACTGAAATCCCCCCCCCCCCCAATTTCGCCTCACCCTCCGCCATTGGACCTGAGCATTTTGTGAAGGGCTAATGAAAGGCCAGAAATTTTAGAGAACTAACCGCTCTTTTTTAGTTCGAGGAGGAAATCTGGACTCTAACAATAGTCGAGAGAGGTACATACGTCACCTTTTCCTTACATCAAAATGATTTAGACAATTCAATTTGACGGGGCCGATCTTTCTAGGTTGATCATCTCTATCAAATATGGCCTAAAGTCATAAACAGACGCACGAAAATGATCTTTGATCCAGTGGTAGGGCAATCCAGTGGGACGCTACCCAACAGGGTTTAAACCCTGGTTTCACACTTTTTTCTGTATTGTTTTCAGAAAAGTAAGGTACACATATGTGTGTGATGTGAGTGTGAAGTGGGTGGCCTTTTTGCGTCTAATAATTGTATCTGATAAAAAAAAAGTCCTAAACAGACACGGGCCAGACCTAGCCGTAGGGCTCAGGCTGGGCCGGCCCACGTTCGCTCAGGTCCACTCGGAACAGAAACCAGCAAACGACATCTCTCCCCGACGTCCCCGTCCCTTCACCCATCGCCGCCGTCGTCGCCGCCGCGCTCGTATCTGCGGCTCCCCGCGCCGTATCCTGCGGAAGAAGTGTTTAACGGGCTACACCCCACCACTGCACCATGTCGGCAGCGGCGCAGGTGCTGCCGAAGGCGGTGACCTTCGTGACGGGCAACGCCAAGAAGCTGGAGGAGGTCCGCGCCATCCTCGGCTCTTCCATCCCCTTCCAGTCGCTGAAGCTCGACCGTGAGGGCCTCCTCTCTCTCTTCCCCAATCCATCTTTGTCGCCCGCATCTGCAACCTTACACGAGTAGCAGCCTAGCAGAGAGGGTTTTAGCGCTAGCGGTTCAAGTGCGCGCCACCATGACTCGGTGGCTGAAGGGGGTGGCGTCGCTGAGTTGTGGCCTTTGGGCTTGTGGTTATCTGCCAATCGCGGAATTGAGGATTTGAGATACACTGATACATTAACGCGTGAGCTCCAGGGTCTTGTTATATCTGATTAGCTGATATCGCTGATGGTACCGAATTCTGATTTTTAGTAACTGGAGATTCAGGACAGATAACACCACGTTCCCTTTTCTCTGATCAGTCATATCGTCAGGGTGTCAGTAATTTGATAGCAAAGCTTCGCTGAAGTTTCTCATCTTGCTGTGTGTTATAATCAGGAAATTCATGCAACAGTTAGGTAGCAAACATTGGAAAAATACAGATGTATAGGGGCAGGTGGACTGCATCAGTCGTTCCGGGTTAAATAACCTTGTAGCCAATGTGTTGTTTAGTTACTGATGACCAGAATTCTAAACGGAGCCTTGTGATTCTTTTCTTTTGCTGTCCTGAGATTAATACTGACTAAGAATTTGTTAATAGTTGGGGTTATCAGTGGTGGACACAGGTACACGAATCATATGTAGTTTGGTGCATTGAAATGGAAGTCCGGGCTACCCACATTTGAAAATTCAGATTCTGACATCCTACACTGAGAATTGACATTGCATCTCCAGTGTATTGCCAAATGCCCCAGAATAGCCAAACACATCATATCAAATGTCACAACAATATTTAAAAAAAAAAACTGATGGAACTCATACAAGTTCACTACAACCACATCTAAAACTTCTGATCTTATATCATGCCTTTACTTCCTCCATTCCAAATAGTTCACTTTGGTTCTGTCCTAAATCAAACTTTTCTAACTTTGATCAAGTTTTGGAAAATATATTAACATTTACAAAATCAAATAAATGCACCATCAAGGGATTTCACGGAGAATTTTTTAAAACTAACTTGATATAGTAGATGATGCCTTTTTCTATAAAAAAAGGGCGTACCCAGTGCAGAGAACTCCCGCTCTGTGCGGTGTCTGGGGGTGTCAGTGGCAAGCCTTACCCTCGCCTGCGCAATGCGAGGAGACCACGACTCGAACCCGGGACCTTCCGGTCACAGGCGGTAAGACTCTACCGCTTGCACCAGGCCCGCCCTTCATGCTTTTTTTCTATAAACTCAGTCAAAATTAAAGAAGTTTGATTTAGGACAAAGCCAAAATGAACTATAATTTGGAATGGAGGGATTGCTTCATATTACTTCATGTATTGCTATTATTTTCTTTCTTAATACAGAACATATGATCTCTTTGTACTCTTTGTCTGTTAAATTTGTATTTGGCAGTGCCAGAACTGCAAGGGGAGCCAGAGGACATATCCAAAGAGAAAGCACGAATGGCTGCATCTCAGGTACTTCCATGTTTCTGACCGCTCGCATATTGGGATATACATCCAATGAAATAACTTTCAGGTCTGATTGAAATCTGCCATCTTGTTCTTCATATAATCATATAGGTGAATGGGCCTGTACTGGTGGAGGACACCTGCCTATGTTTTAATGCACTCAAAGGCCTACCAGGTGATTTATTTGCATTGTTCTTCCCTTTGAGTTCTTGTAAATTGATTATGCAGAATTTGACATGCACATCTTTCTGCTGCAGGACCCTACATGTAAGTCCTTTTATTGCTCAAGCATTCTAACCGTACAATCTTATCCCTAAGTCACACTTAATAAACATCCTTTTCCAACATAACTCATTGACAGACTGTATCTTAATCTTGGAGCGTTCGATGCCATTACTAATGTATCTGCTCTTTGTTTGGATATCTTGCATACATGAATGAACAGAAAGTGGTTTCTTGAGAAGATTGGGCATGAAGGTTATAGAGCCAACTGATTCTCATCTCTTGTGTTCCTGGTTCTTTTGTGTTTTGACTAAATAACCTTGTGCACCATTTTTTTTATAGGTCTGAACAATCTGTTAAAAGCTTACGAAGATAAATCAGCGTTTGCAATGTGCATCTTTTCTCTTGCTCTTGGACCTGGAGAGGAACCAATCACATTTGTTGGAAAAACTGCGGTAAGATATCATTTTCTTTTTCTGGAGTTTTGAAGTCCGATGCAGCTGTGGATGAACTGATTTATTAAAATCCTTGCTACAATGCTGCTGTTGGCAAACCTGTATCTTGGGTGTATATTTTAGTAACTTCTTTTTGTTTTAGTAGCAAACCACAGTGGAACTATAATTTAGTAACATGTATACAAATTTTCTATTGGGAGCATAAAGAGAAAAATAATGAACCATTAACTCTATCAGATTGTTAGTTAGCCTTGTTCCAACAGCATGCTTGCCTTATTTCACCCAGATAATTTAATTGTATCATAGCATTTTGATGAATGCCGCAACATATTTATTTTGGAATGTCATGTTTTGAGACTGGCTCTCTTTGTGCAGGGAAAGATTGTACCTGCTAGAGGTCCTAATGATTTTGGATGGGATCCTGTATTCCAGCCAGTGGGTTTTGAACAAACGTGAGTACAGTATTTTCCTGACAGTTCACACTCCTCCTGCATCCTTCTTCACACTAATTGCATTACATGTAATGCAGATATGCTGAGATGCCCAAGTCAGTGAAGAATGAAATATCTCACAGAGGGAAAGCTCTTGCTCTGGTGAAAGAACACTTTGCATCTGCTAGCTATACAGTTCAGAGCGATGACTCAGCTTAAGTTTGACTTTGGTTCCCAGACGAATGAACGTCACATTCTGGAATGTAAACTGAACTAGTTTTAGTGGATACTGTGGTCTACTGTTAAGTTTATTCATAGCTGTACTATAGTTTGTTTGATTGTAATATACTTGGTGCCTATTATCAACTTACGATATTTCTTCACTGGATCAATGACACCTTTATCAAAAAAATGCGTTAGTTCAGCTAATCTTCTTATACCTAGGATAAAAACCCTAGTATAGAAAAAATCTATATAACCACGATTATATGACCAGCTGTATATCTTTTTTTTTACTTCATCCAAAAAGCTCTTTTTTGGATTCTTTTTTACAAGGGAATTTTGAAAATTCAAATTCTGAAAAAAAGAATAAGCAGATCCATAAAAGATATATGCTATGAATAGACCAAAAATTGCTAAACTTACAGAAGAAATTGCATTAGTGAGAAATTCATATGAATTTATGGAAGAATTTGAATTTTCCTGGAACAAGTTTATTGAAGGAGTTAGCCACTTTGATAATATGTTTAACGCCAATATTCTATTATCTTTTACTCTATTTCTATAAGATTTAATAAATAATATAATTGCTATGCTTAGTGTGTGACTCATTAGTTTTCTCTTTAGGGTCAAAAATTGAAAGAGAAAAAAAAACGTTGGCTGAACCCTACTAAAAATAGAAACATTAGAATCTGAAGGAATACATCTTCTGCCCTCGATTATGCATTGCAAAAGAACCAAAGTCACAACCTGGATAAACAAATTATCTTAGCAACCTTCAGTACCAACGCCGATAAGCCAAATGCACACCCAGATTTTCACAAGAGAGACTACACACTATCTTCTGCACTTCAGCAGCTGCAGAAGACATCAAAAGAATCGTTGCAACTCGAAGCCTAAAAACCAACCACTCTCTAGGGCCTCCTGAGCTTAACGTGGAGAGGCATCTCCTTGTAGGTGGTGACTCGTCCCTTGGCCTGCCGCAGCGGCCTTCCAAGAGATGATCTGCGCAAGAACTGGTGCCCAGGCTTCTCACTGCCAGCAGCACTCTCTGGATCGATGTTGCAGCTGCTGATGGCGAGCTGGACGTCCTCTATCTCGAACAAGTCCTCCGTGCGGTTGCTTGGCTGAGGTATTCTCATGGACTTTCTGCAGAAGAAGACCAACGATCTTTAGCAAAACTCAACTGTCAAAACTTTGGCAAGAGTTTTCAGCTTTGGTGTTTTACCGTCTCTGAGAGGCATCCCTATCCTTATCCTTCGGAAGCGCCAGTTTCGCCGATGTCGTAGGTCCTAGAGCTGAAAAACATTGGGCATTCGGTCAGACATTCAGACGAAGTCGATACCAAGGTCATGTGGGATAATCGGGTAACTGAGGATTGGGGATTATTACATCGAGATCTCAGCACCCGTTTCCTGCTGGCGTTCCCGGACCTCTGGATGCTCCTCGCACGCGATGCGTCCGAAGCGGGCTCTGCATCGACCACATCTCCATCCTTGGTCTGCGCAGCTCTGTCAGGACCCAGATGCTGCGTCCTTTGCACAGGTGCGTTGCGCCGCTGCATCGTCTTCTTTACATCCTGTAGCAAGAACACAAGAGTCGGCATCGCACACCGTTGTTCATCAAAAAGGAAAAATGACCGGACATGGAAATGAACTGATTATAGGGAGAAAAAATAGTGTCCTGGATCCGGCGTACCTCCAGTTCAGATGTTTTCGCTTTAAGGCTGGCTCTTGAGCACGCAAGCTCATGTTGCAACGCTTTCAACTTCAGTGAGAAAAGAAATGAAGGCTCAGATTCTTGCTGAACATGCTATGAAGAAATCTACCGTGTCTGACGATGTCAAACTGTACTTACCCTGTTTTTTCCAAGGTTAACCTCCTGCAAAATTAATAAACAAAACGATGAGCGACTAAATACGCCACATGGCGACTAAATATGCTTAGCTGCAAAGACTTCAACAAGAACTGAACATTCTAAGCTTTCTTGGCGATAATTGGAGGACGAAGCAGAGCAACATACCGCCAACATCTGGGAATTGGCCCGGGCAAGCTCCCAGTTGGCAAGGCGCAGCTTCTGAATCTCTGCCCCGCTCAACTGTATGATCTCGCTGCACAGACACCCAAACCAAACCCAATGGAGTCAGACCAAAAGGGGACACCCCAAGATCACTGCCCAAGAACCATGACCGGTAGAATAATTCGGCGGAGCAGAGCGCGCAGAGACTTACTCTCTCTCCGCGAGGAGCCTCACGAGTTCCATGTTCTTCTGTTCCGGTGGAAAGAGAAAAAGAAGAGCCACGTTAGCCATACACGCCAAGACAACTATCAGGAAGAAGAAGACGGGATTATGGAAGGGCGATCTTACCTTGGCTAGCTGCGCAAGCTCCTCAACACCGCCCGCGCTCGCCGGTGCCGGCGCCGCCGGGCACGCCGACTCGTCCGGCACCGGCACGTCGGCCGGGTCGCGCTTGCTCAGGTTGGTGATGTCGCAGAGCGTCTTCCTCCTCGCGGCCCTGCGCTTGGGGGTCGACGCCGCGTCCGACGCCAGCGTCTTCTTGGACAGCGCGGCCGCTGGGGACGAGACGGCCTGTTGGGGCGCGAGGACGGGCGGCTCCACCTCCATGGGCTGTCCGTCAATCATGGTGATGGGGGCGCACCAATCGATGAACAAATCGGAGAGAGAGAGAGAGAGAGAGAGAGAGAGAGAGAGGCGGCGGGTGGAGATCCTGAGATTAGGGGAGCCTTTGGGGGCCGTTTTGCGGGGTTGAAGACGGAAGAGGGGCGGCGCAACGGCTAGTCGGAAGGCAGCGCCCTGTTTGAGGCAGGGCGTATGAAAGGGGACCGGCGCAACGTTCAAACTGGAGGTGTCGCCGTGTGGCCGTGTGGGTGCGGAGATCGGACGTCAGGGTCTTGGGCTGTTTGGTTAGCCGGCTACCCGGTAAAAGTGTTGTCTGAAATTTTAATAAAAACTGTCTTGAAAGAAATTTAATAGAGAGAGAGAATGTTTTCTTGTGTATATAATCTTACTTAATATCATGAGTAATATACATAACTAAAGTAAAGGCAAAAATAAATCAAACGCTTTTATGAATCAATAATATACAAAAAATAATAATTTTATTGTTTTACTTGATAACTATTTATACATATAATTAAGGAATGGATATATAAGGAAACAAAGAAAGGTGTTTTGACCACACCTTTATATCCTGATGTTGAGACAAACAAAAAAAAAGAACAAGATTAAATGACTACATAAAAAAGCAAAAAAAAAAAACACAAAAGAGACAAATATATTACCGTATTGACAGCCCACCCGGGCAGCAGCGTGCTGCAGCCAGGTGGTCATTTTCGGTGGCCTAGCGGAGGGTGCCCTCGCCTGGCTCAAGCACAAATGGAAATATGTGTTTATGCAAGAGAAAGGCCAATTCTACTCAAATCCTTCTCCTTCACTTGGATCTAAGAAGAAGCAAGGCACAAGCTTGAGCTTGGTGACACAAGGTCACCAAACCACGAAAGTTAAGTTTAGCGAGTTCAATTCCATGATTTATCTCTCTTTATTCATGTTTTGCTCAAAGTCCAATGACTAGCTTAAACCTCTTTATGCAAGGCCACTACACAACACCAACACCAACACCTCACCTTGACACTCCTAGATAATCACCAAACACCCCTAGGAAGCATCATCCCTAAGAACAAATCCCAATAATACTAAGGACAACAATCTACATAGGTTCTGTTGATGTTTGCATGGACTGTTCGGAGGAACACCCAGACTATTCGCGAGATCACTTAGAGCCGATGCAACCTTAGGTTCACCCACAAACTGTTATCTTGAACTTTTCGCCGTCCCTCCCCCTCGTACTGTCCGTGGGAACAATGTGACCCCAACCAAGAAGAAAAAACCCTCTTCGGGAATACACCCGCGAACTATCACACCAGACTCTCTAGAAAATAATCATGAATATTTTATGCTACAAACTCTTGAACCCTAGGCATGACCACTCTATTCTATGCCTAAATACCTCTTAGTACAGCACTAAGGGACTGTTTGGATGGAAGTTTAGTCCATGTTTTGGATGCCAATTAGAAGGCCTAAACCTTAACTAATCATGGTTTAACAAAAACTAATAGAGACTAATTGACGAGTAGAACACATTAAAAAAAGAGTTTTAATTAGTCCATGTTTAGCCTAAACATTAGTCTGGTGATCCAAACAAACCCTAATCTACTCTCGGATTATCCAACAAGCTCCCCATTTTGGATTACAAGATTTATATCTCCTACAAACACGAGACACCGGGATGTAGCTGTTCTTGCCAGAAACGGAGGTGCGACTACTCAGGCTCTCTGTAGTGTGAGTGTTGCCTACTACTATTTGCATTTGCCACCACCAAAAAAGTTGCACCGCTCTTCATCAGCTGTAGTGGGCATGTAAACCGGGCATCACTCCCAGGCCCACCATGCGCAGGTGATGGGACTCCCACACAGACTTAAAAAGTACTACCGGACCTGTCACCTCCTATTTTTTTATCGAGTTAGCACCGGCGCAACTACGTGATACGCTCCCAGATTTCTTGGCATCGGTAGAAGTTAGCACCATCTCTTACAATGTGATAGAGTGACTCCTCAATCATCTCTCTCCTCTTCAAGCTTCACTTAGGCGACACACTACAGAAGGCCTCACTTGGTGCGCGCTCCTACAAAATCTAATCAGCCGAACACTCGTGTAGATGTCCAAATGCATGGTGATTACGGAGGCCTACCCTCTCAATGCCTCCGCGCGCAAGAGCTGGGACGAGAAAAGCAGAAAACAAAAGCAATGAAAGAACTACTCCCTCCGTCCCAGAATATCTGTCGCTTTCGCTTCCCGAGAAACAACTTTGATAAAATATATATTACAAAAATATTAATATTTATGGTACATAATTAGTATCATTAGAAAGATCTTTGAATCTAGTTTTTTAATAAATTTATTTGGAGATACAAATGTTGTACGTATTTTCTATAAATCGAGTTAAACTTGTGGCACGGAAATCGGAAACGACAAATAATATGGGACAGAGGGAGTATGTTGAGTAGGTGCTTTTGGGTATAGGAGCTAAAGGTGGAAGACAAAAAGAGGAGAATGAACCTAAATGTTATGAAAGCGTTTATCTTTTACCAGTAACCAAAATAGTTACTAGTAATCATAGTTATTATCATGATTGCTACAAATCTACCCCATTTGTTGCAAATTATGTCACTTTCACTTTTTATATATCAATTTTGTTATCTATCTAGATATAATATATGTCTAAATACATAGCAAAATCTATAATAAAAAAAGTCAAAGTAACTTATAATTTAGAATGAAGAGAGTATATATAGCCATCAATTATAATAAACTTACGATAAATCCATCACCAATCAGCTAAGTGTCGAAGCCAGCACATCCTCACCATGTCGATCCGGGTCGGCCTGATCAGTCCGAACCCGTGCGCGTCATGCCCATGCCAAGGCTCAGCCAAGCCTCCAAAGAAAAGCAACGAACATGATTATCTTATCCCAAGCCATGGATGGATACCTCCTTTTTTTGTGTTGGTGTGGTGAATGAATCTACGGAAGCAAAGGATTTTGTAGCTTACGTGCCGCCCATTCTTGGTCCTCGGTGGATGCAAGGGAAACGGGTTCTGGGTTTTGGCACGTAAAGATGGGACTTGGATCAGGTGCAGTTACAACTGCCACCGCAACTTTAGCAGTAGCACCCGATCGTAGCACCCGATCGTAGCACCTAGCAAAGATTCAACGTCTATGATCAACCGCACATGACCTCTGTAACTTCATAGCTGCTGATCTACTGCAGGATGACTAAGGGGGTGTTTGGTTTTTCACCCTAAACTTTAATCATTGTTCTATCGAATGTTTGACACATGCATGGAGTATTAAATATAGATTAATTATGAAACTGATTGCACAGCTTGCGACTAATTTGGGAGACGAATCTTTTAAGCCTAATTAGTCCATGATTTGATAATGTAGTGCTACAGTAACCATGTGCTAATGATGGATTAATTAGGCTTAATAAATTTGTCTCGTGGAGTACCGACGGATTCTGTAATTTATTTTTTTATTAGTATCCGAACACCTCATACGATACCCTCACGTGACACCTCCTAAATTTTAGTCACCGGATCCAAACACCCCCTAAGTAAAGCTACTGCTGTTAGCAATCTGATGGGATGTCATGGATATTTAAAAATTGTAGGTAATAAACAACATTAAAGAATATATCATATTATAATAATATAATTTGCTCTAAATTGAGAGGTTAATGTTATCTAAAGTAGAATTGTTTTTGAAGTCGTTGTAACGTAAAGTACATGGAGTACTCCCATGAATGTAACCATCAACTCTAGGAGAAAAAAATGCAAACATCAACCTAGGGTTAGTGCGATCTTTTTCCTGACCAACTGAAACATAGCAGAAATTATTTTTCACCGTGGAGGAAAATCTGGGCATGTATGATTTGTATATTATATTTGCTGTAAATTTTCCTTACTTCTTGATATTGTGTAAATGTTGTTTTCTGGCCTGGCCCTAGACGCTGGACCAAATGTTTTAGATCCTCCGGCCCAGCACAGAGAGGAACACAGGCAGAGAGCAGCCATCGTGATTCGCGACCATGAGCGCCGCGCCCTAGGACTCCTCGTTCCTGCTTCTCTCCGTAGTCCGCTCTCTCTATCGGGCACTAGGGCTCACCACTGCTAACCCTACCGCCAACCGCCATCCTCTGCCGGTCCTCTACCTCGTTGAGCATCGGCCGCCGCCCAGAGCCCCTGAAGGCTGATGCGGTGACGCCAGTTAGCCACTGCCGCACGGCGCTTGCCAAGGCCTGGCCGTTGGACGCAGTTGACAGCGCTAGCCGACTGGGCGCGGCGACCCGATGCCAACAGGCTAGCATCTGCATCTCGGCGTGACCACCGTGTGGGCTGGCTGCAGGAGGTAGGCCACACACCGTAGCTAGGCTCTGTGTCCGTGCCTCTATGAAAGTGCATCTAGCCTTTTAGTGGGGTTTGGATGATTGAATGACAACGCGATTAAAGGTCTAACCAGTTTGTTAAGTGTGGATAGGAAATAGGTTATCTCACTGGTACTTAATGAAAGCAAAAAATGATGTATTATTGGAAACAATCTAGTTCAAACACAAGACAACAATGCAAATGTTATTCATGCAAGACTTACTCAATTGTGGGATTTTTATGGCTTATGTGAAAGCAAGCACGTTGAAAAACTTATTAATGAGACATAAGTGATTGCATATGGAATGGTCTCACATTCTAAAGCTTGCTACTTTGAAAAACATTTATATAAACGATCTAAATGGATGATTGTAATACCCTCGGTGTTACACCATAATAACCTACTTAACCATGTCATGAGCATCATATTTATGTGGTAATGCATGTGATAAAGTGTGTAGATAAATTTCTTGTAACCTAAAATGAATAATAAAAATGTTAAATGAAAGTTGATTCAATAGCTCGTGTATATCATGTAGGGTTGAAAACCAATTTTTATTGAGTAAAAATATTATAGAACATGTGTGTGGTACCTAAATAAAGCTTAATGTACAAACTTTGTAGATGGCAATGCAACCTTTACTGTAGAAAAATAACATTGCTAGCCAATACTTCTAACAACCTAGAAATGGAACTTGGAATCAAAATTCAGCTTAAAGACTCGAAAGATTTTTAAGTATATAGATAGCAAGACAATGCCATAGTTGGGAATTTATTTTGTGGAATTGAGTTAAGAGGTGGTGTCATGTTTTAGCTCGGGTTGGTAGCCTGATATGCCCTTTTGAGCATGGTGAAGGTGGTTTGGTTCCAAGAGCAACAATTTAGTTTTTATAGACGCTTTAAAATTCGTGCACGACACGATTTCGGGCTGGTTGGCCAGGTGGGCGCGGTTACCACATCCTGGGGGCGCGACGTCGCCACGCTGGCTCGCCCCGCGTGCGCACGTGCGCTGCCACGTGTGGTGGGCCAAGGCCGCCTCCGGCCTAGCCATGGCCTGGCAATAGCCGGGCGCTGCGGGCCGCTACTTTGCTGCTCCACTTGCCACCATGCCGTCGTCACCGCCGTTGTCGCCTTGCCGAGCTACTAGGGCACACTCATTGCCGTACTTAGCCGCTGCCGTGCGATGCTGCTGCCACCGTGATGCCGTGCTACACTGCTGCTACTTGCCTTGCCACCGTGTGCACGTGGGCTATCCTGACTGCTCGCGTCGTCACCTCACCTTAATGGCACTACGACCGCATAGGCCGTGCCCCCACCTGCCTCCTCGCGCGCGTACGTGGTCTAGCCGTGTTGTCGGGTAGTGAGTGCGTGGACGCTACCTCGGGTTTGGCCGACCGCTTGCCGCCAAGCCAAGGACGACCAGAGCTCGGACCCATCTCCTCTCCCTACCGCTTCCATCATCGGAGCCATGCCCCACGCAATTAGCCAGTGAGAGATCACCTTAATCCAATTCAGCGCGTCTGCAGTTCCGTCACCAAGCCCTCTTGCTTCCTAACCCCACCTAGCCTTGAAGCGTGCACGACCAAGCTCCAATTTGGAGTCTTCCCCGCCATCGTGCCGATAAGGCCACGCTCGGCCATAGCTGAGGGCAGTCCTCTACCTGTCCGTCCTGAACCAATTCCAGTGCACCGCTAGCTTCGCTTCCATCCTATCTTTACCCTGCGCATCTTAGCTAAACCTCTACTACTTCCACGGCGTCACTAACGTGACCGTGTTGTCGCCCAGCTCGGCTGCATGTGGCCAGCCCTCCTCTGTCATCCTCCACTCCAACCATCACCTCGGGTAGACCCGTGGTAGTTTCCTGATGTTCGCTCGCCAACTGTCTAGGCCTATAGTTGCTCGAGCTCACCAGAGCAGTTACAGCCTTCCTAGACGAGTCCCGCCACCCCTCACCACCATCTAGTGTAGCCACCATGGTCGAGGATGGTGACTGACCTGATAGGTGGGCCGACACATGTCCCAGGTGGCCGGCGTGACCACGCTATGTCATCATCGGCCGCGCCGCTGTGCGCTGAGCTAGGGGTGCACGCGGGGGAATTCTAGAAAGGTCTTGGGTTAAGTAAGAGGGTCTGAGAGAGGGGGAAATAGTGTTAGGACTTAGATGTGATTCAGAAGGAAACCGAGGATCTTGTTGCAAAAGCGCCCGCATGCACGGACTTCCCTGTCGTGGGCCACCTCGTGTGCGTGGGCCGCGTTGCACGAGCCTCGCATGTGGGCCGCGCGGGAAATTTGCTTTTCTTTTTTCTAGGGAATTAGTAAGAGTTTTCTAATTTAATTTCTGAACTGATCTTTGGTAATTAATAGAAAATCATGTAGGTGTCCAAAAATTATGAAACAAATTTTGTTAGGTTCCTAAAATTATGATCTATCTGTTGATGTATTTAGTTCATATTTATATGTGTTGACACTAGAAGCTATTAAATCTTTTGAAAGTGCTTCATATTATTAAGTTAATCATTGTAGGATTTTTGTCGTAAATTGGTGATAGCTTTTGTCCTAAAATATTTATGGTAGCTTCATTGTATTATTATGTGCTCACTGTAATTTTTATGGTCTTAGAATAGACTAAGCATTGCGGTAGTTAAATGTTCTTTGTTTCAAAATACATTAAATCTTTAGTAGAAATAAAGATATACCCTTAATTTACAAAGCTAAGTGTTTGTTAGTGAACTCAACATTTTGCTTGGTGAAGATGATAGTTAGCTTAGTATCTTAGTCATTAGAGCTAACTTAGTAGCTTGATAGGTGTATTCTTATTTTAAGAGTTGCTGTTGCCTAAATACTAAATAGCTGCATTACTATAATCGCATGCATATAGAGAACGAGTCGGTAGAGATTGTGATCATCGGCGAGCATGAGTTCGAGAAGATTGTCGAGGAATACGAGGAGGAGGTCCCAGAGCTGCCACTGACTAACTTAGCTGACACCATGCCTGCCCAAGGCAAGCCCCGATGCATAATTCCTATTTTTCATATTCACCGTATATATATGTGTTGTGCATTTTTGTTGCAGGAATTTTATGGAAACCACATGCATATATATATATATATATATATATATATATATATATATATATATCTACCCTATGAGTCCCACTAATATAGGTTCGAGTAGCTACTATGCTTAGGGTGTCGGTAGCGTGAGTAACCTATCGTTACTCACAATAGGTGAACATTATTACTCTCATAATAAAATGATGAAGATAAAAATGGAGACCGAGAAGAGATATGGTATGGGTATTGGTGGGTGTAACAAGTTGTGTCCCATGGTCATGGGGCTTAGCTTGGTTAAGCTATTTTCCCTGTCTGTGTCGATTGAGGACTGTCCGATGCTGTGGATGGTAGTCAAGTCACAGACTTATTATCCTAAGCACATACTTGCTTATGAGAGCGGGAAGGCTCATTGCGCTCTTGTCATGGGTTCTGACTCTTTCTGGACCAACTGATTGGAGGTTTAAAAAGGTGGAGGTCTAAGCACCACACTGAGACCAGGTCTCAAGTGTGGAGGCTTAGAGTCCAAGTTTGGATAGGGACCTAGACCCCTCGATAGGAGTGGAATGGGTTGGTCACGTTTGTGCCTAGGGTACAAGCGGGACGTGTGTTTCGAGGCACCCAGCTAGGATACATTGGTTCGCAAATCGCCATTTCTATGAGACAATACGACTTGGCTATGGTCTAGCACCACAGTAAGAACTTGAAGATGAAAGATGGCAAAATAGTTCTGATTGCTCCCCCTTGCTTGAAAGTAGAATAGGTGCTTACCTAGAATGGTTAGCTAATATAGTAATCATGGCTGCTAATAAAACTTGACCTTAAGGATGTACTATTAGTAATGCTTTTCGCAAATAAAAGAAAACAACAAACCATATTGCCTATCGTATCCTTGAGAGTTGGGAAAGTATTTCCATGAGTCGGGTAAGTCTTACGAGTACATTGTGTACTCAGGGTTTATTTTACCCCTGTTGTAGGTGCAGATTGAGGAGTAGCCTTATGTGGAGGATTCTTCTAGTGGGTACAGATGGATCCTTGTATCGTTTTTGCTAGTGTTTATTTTAATTCTGTTGTTTAATTATCGCACTCTGAACTCTGGTATTATAATAAATAATTTTTAAGAACTCTATGTTGTATGAAATGGATTAAGTGATGGAAGCTCGTACTCATTATTAGATTCTAGAGGTAAAAGATGGATTGTTTCGAGTTCTCCTTTGGGGTGGGCTCAACAGAACTATTCGGTTTAGCCACTTCTAGGGTGCTTAGTGTCTAGTGGAAGATAAGCGCCTCTGAAAGTGTGTTATTTTGGGCAGTTCTGCCACAATGATTCAACACTAAGTGTGACTTGATGACTAGAGATGGTGCAAATAGCAAGGAAAGGCTTCGAGGTACTAAGCAAGGGTGAAGGGCAAGTGACGGCTTAACGACCGAGAAACCTAGCTAGAGTGAAGAAGGAAGTACTTGCATTTAGTTGGTACCAATCAAATCATGTCGGACACATTAAAGTGGAGAATCAAATCTTGAATGTATTAGTGTAAAGTGACTTGATACATTTGGAGTCAACTCACATTTATTGAATGCAACCAAGTCACATGCTCAAGATGGCTATGCTCAAGGAGAAAATCAAGATTGACATGATTGACATCCTCACTTGATGATCATTGAAGTATATGGCATTTCTGTTCAAGGGAAATCAACTTAAGCGCTTTAAATTTCATTTTCATTTGATCTTGAGTTTATAGGTATGCCTACTATTAGGAGGGATGCATCATGTTGATAGATATTTATTCACAAGTGCTCAAGCCAACCCATGTGAGTGTTTTTGAGAGCCAAAAGAACTAACCCGTCTTGCTAAGTCTGTCAATACCAGACGTGTCCGGTATTTGCCCAGGCACAGTGATCTTCTCGGTTTTCTTGGGTTGGTTCGTCGGGAGTTCCGACACAAGTCGGGAGTTTCGGGAGTCGAAAGTCCCGGCAATCATCGGGAGTTCCAATGCCTCGTAGCTTTACTAACGTTATGTCCGTTGGGGTTGTACGACCAATAATGGACGTGTCCGGTATTCACCAGTGGCTACATAACGGCTAGTTTTTCAAAGGGGCTATAAATAACCCTTAGCCT
The DNA here is from genome assembly GCF_019320115.1 of Miscanthus floridulus. Taxonomy (NCBI): domain Eukaryota; kingdom Viridiplantae; phylum Streptophyta; class Magnoliopsida; order Poales; family Poaceae; genus Miscanthus; species Miscanthus floridulus. The sequence goes on along the minus strand of NC_089581.1, from coordinate 64,364,226 downwards.
CCACCTATGGAGGCTGCTGAATCTGCTGACTCTCTCCCATGTTTTTGAGCCTTAAGAACACTCTCCAACCCTCTCTTAGTGAGTGATTGATTCAAAATTGCAAAATCCATCTTGTGGGTTGAGAGAGATTCAAATTTGAGAGCAATCCACCCTTGAGCACTTATGCATATTGTCGATCTTGTGATTTTCATTTGTTACTCTTAGACTCTTTAGTTCTAGATAGCTAGGCGTCGCCGAAGAGCATCCAAGACATTGTGGTGTGCCTCGAAAAGTTTGTACCAGTTCGATTCCATCACCGCAAGGGAAGGAATCAAGCTAATGGAAGGAGGAAAAAGGGGTTGGAAAAGACTCCGGCTAGAGTGACCTTTGTGGTCCTCTAGAGCTAACCTTCACTGGGTCACTCGCAGCCCCCTCAATGGAGATTAGGACTCGATAGAGTCCGAACTTTGGTAAAACAAATACCATGTCTCAATCTTCTTTTTCATTTGGTATTTGTGATCCTTGTGTGTGTTGCTTAAGCTTGTATATAGGTTGCTAGATAGCGCCTGCAGCTTGGAAGCAAGGAGGAACCAAAAGGAGCATTTCAGGGGCTAACGTGCCTAGCCCATGAATATCCATACCGGACGTGTCCAGTATTTCACCCCTGTGCTAAATTTGTTTATTCACTGCTCAAACTTTGTATTGCAGGGTTGTAGCTCCTAGATATACTTTATATACCTTGTTTACTCTATTGGCTAACTCGTGAGGGGTTTATTTCTCTGATTAGGAGTTTCCAAGTGTTTGGAAACTTCAACACTAATAGTTTCTGCATTTTGAAGGGTTAAATTTTTAGAAACACCTATTCACCCCCCTCTAGGTGGCATGCTCGGTCCTTTCAATTGGTATCAAAGCAAGGACTCACTAAAAGCTTCACCGTTGTGAGAAAAGGATATCGACGCCTAACGAGTTGGAGCCGGTGCTTCTCTAAAATGATGGTTCAAACTTTCTATCTTGGTTAATTCATGTACTCAATGCTTTTAGGGATATTAGTTCTCTTGTTGAGCATATTGTGGATGCAAGCATCCCTCTTCCAGTAGTTGATTGGAGCAACTACAAAAATATTCCAAAAGAGGAAGAGAGATGCGTGCAACTTAATGCTCAAGCAATTAATATCATGTTGAGTACATTGAGTGCAGAGGTTCTAGATGAGGCAATCTTCAATGGACAAACACCTCTAGAGAGTGCTCATCTCATTTGGATTAGACTCATTGATTTGTATGGAAAATCCAAATATGATGATGCATATGAGCTCGAGTCAATGGAAAGTATGTCCATTATGTCCTCATGTAGTGAAAAGGCCCCACAAGACCTCAAGCACACCAAGCCAGAGCAAGAAGTGCAACCAGCAGATGCTATGCTATCTGGCTACGCATACCAGACGTGTCTGGTATCTATACCGGATGTGTCCGGTATTGCTGAGACAGCAAGGCAGATAACAGACTCTTGCAACGATGATCAAGCTCGATGGAGGCCAAGTGATGAATCATGTTCAGTATCTCAAGACACTCATCACTTGTGTTTCATGACCAAGAAAAGCAAGAAGAAAGCCTCCAAGAAAGATCAAGTGAAGGAGAAATCACAAGTAGATGATCAAGATGAAAGTGATATAGAAGTAGAAGACAACTACAACCTTGATCATCTCAACTGCAAAGACAAGTTCATCATCATGAAGATAGTTGAAAAGAATAATGAACTTGAAGAAGAGAATGAGAAACAAGAACAATCACTTTAAAAGTAGGAAAAGTTTCTCATCTCCAAGTTGGAAGAACTAAAGGCATTAAATGAAAGGTATGAATAATTATTAATTGAGCATGCTTTAGTTACTAACTCCTCTTCTAGTGTGACACAACTAGAAAAGGAAAACTTTGAGCTCGAGACAAGATTAGATGAACTTTCAAGCAAATACAATGTTCTCCAAGCCAACCATGTTCATCTCAAGTGCTCACATGAAAAGTAAGTGGAATCACATTTCATGCTTGAGGTGGCTCAGGAGGTTGTGATCACATCGGTAAAATCATTTCAACCTTCCACCCACACACTCACTTGCACACCCTCTCAATTAAATATTCCTTGTACTAATGAGTGTGCTTCTCAAGCAAGCCAATCTTTGATTGAGCAAAATCTCTTAGAAAATAATGAGCTCAAAGAAAAAGTAGAAAGGCTAAGAAAGGATGTGATTTGGTTGAAGGATAAGGAGGAAGCACAACCTTCTTAAGATAACCGTGAAAACATGGTGAAAAAGCTTGAGAAGAGTTCAAACCTTGCTCCCTCCAAAACCCAACAAAAGAATCACAACTCAAGTAATGTCAAAGCAACTAAGAGCAAGAAACATGAAAAAAATTATGCTATGGTTGTGGATTGTATGGACATGAGTGGACTATATGTGCACATAAGAGTTGGGCCAACAAGATTGAAGTTGCCGATCAAAGGGCTTCTACCAAGGTGGCCAAGCAAGTAAAGATCAATGAGCCAAGTGCTTGTCTCATGTGCAAGTTGGGCCATCCTACCAAGCATTGGCCCTTGTACAAAGAGGCAAGAAATAAGGCCCAAGTTACAACAAGAAGATGATATGGATGCAATGAGATGAGGCACATGATTGATAGGTGTCACAACAAGCAAAATAAGCATAGAGCAAATCAAGGCCGCATATGCTATGCTTGTAGGAGAAAGGGGCATCTAAGCTATGATTGCCCAAATGGTAACATTCCTAAGCCGAACACATTTGGTTATGATAATATGCTTAGGATGGCTACAAATGGAGTTAGCACTAGCAAGGTGATATGTTCACCACTAGCTAGTACTAAGGCCATTTGGGTACCTAAGCACTTGTTGACTAACGCAAAAGGACCCAACAAGAGTTGGGTACCAAAGTGTGCTTAGAATGTTGATGTAGGTACTTAGTGGTGAGATGAAGCCTTCGGGGTGGTTGAGCGATCAAATTGGAAATATTCACTCAATCTATCAACCAATCCTAATCATAATCTCTTATACGGTTGACCCGAAGAACAATAATTGATCATATCCTTTGCTTCATCATTCACTATTGGTAATAATTACCTAAACCTTGTAAGATAGCCACTTTGTGTAGAACTTGCTCAATAGCTCACAAATAGGCATATTTGTGAAATATTGAAAGTGGCTAATTAGATCTATTTGAGAATCCTAGTGCTTGTCGTACGGTGCTTTTAATGGCTCTCTTATAGAGCAATTTATTTGTTGAGATGCAGGTATACACAAGAAGTATTATGTTGCAGAACCATCCAGAATAGCATGCTTATGGAGGCGCTCGTCTTCCACCAAACACTAAGCACCCCAAAAGCAAGCTACAATGGGCGGTATCCATCGGGCACACCTCAAGGGAGAACCCGAAAGATCCACATTTTTCCTAAGGATCCAATAATGAGAACGAGTTACAATACTAGTCCATTTCATACATCAGAGTTTCTTAAAAAGCGCAATATTACAATACCAAATATCAGAGTGCGGAATGATAAACAACAGAATTTAAAAATAAACATCTAGTGATAGGGACGAGGATCTGTCTAAGCCCACCAGAAGCATCCTCCACACAAGGTACATCTCATGCATCACCTGCAATAGGGGTAAATAAACCCTGAGTACACAATATACTCGCAAGACTTACCCGACTAGTGGGAATAATTTCCCGACTCCAAGGAATATGAGAAGCTTTATGGCTTGCTAGTTTATTTTTAGCAGAAAGCAATACTAATAGTGAGTCCTTATTTAGGTTGTTATTATTAGCCACATTAAGTTATTATCTATGTAGTCTATATAAGCACTTATTCTACTTTCAAGCAAGAGTTGAGTAATCAGTTCCATTTCATCACCTTCCATCTTTCAGTTCTTACTACGATGCTAGAGTTAAGACAAGTCGTACCGACTCAGCGGTGATTCGTTAACCAATGTGCCTAGCTGGGTGCCCCAAAAACACACACCCCGCTTGTACCCAAAGCACAAGCAGGGCTAACCCATCACTCTCCTGTCCCGGGTGTCTAGGTCCCCATCCAAACTTGGACTCCAAGCCCCCACACCTGAGTCCTAGACTCAGGGTGGTGCCAGGACCTCCACCATCTCTGCCTCCAATCAGTCGGTCCGAAAAGAGCCAGATCCGTGACAAGAGAGCAACAAGTCTTCCCTATGCCCATACCCAATTATGCGCTCAGGACAATAGATCTGTGACTTGCCTAGCATCCATTGCAACGACCAGTTCTTAATCAACATGAACAGGGAAAAAGTATAACCAAGTCATGCCCTATTGGCCATAGGACACAACCCCTTACACCCACCAGTATCCAAACCATATCCATGTTCGGTCACCATTTTCTTTCCACCATTTTATCATGAGTGATCATATTTTATCACATATTTGTGAGTAACGGTAGGTTACTCATGCTACCGATATCCTGAGCATAGCAGCTACTCGACCTGTACTAGTAGGACTCATGGGTAGATATATTTATGCAAGTAGTTTCCCATAAAATGCATGTAACTTAAATGCACATCACACACACACACACACACACACACACACACACACACACACACACACACACACACACACACACATATATATATATATATATATATATATATATATATATATATATATATATATATATATATATTCAGCGATCATTAAAAATAGGGGTTATGCACCAGGGCTTTCCTTGGACAAGCGATGGGTCAGTAGGCCCAGCACCAAACGGCTCTGGGGTCCTTCCTGCACGAGGATCTCCTCCTCATACTCCTCAATGACCTCGTCGTACTCCTGTTCGTCGATGGGCACGACTTCTACCACCTCGTGATCTACATGTATGAAGTGATGATGTAATACTTAGTAATCTAGCCACAACAGCTCTTACAATAAAGTACCTCTGTCTAACTACTACGCTAGTGCTACCGACCACGGTATTAAGTTATCTATTGCTATCAACAAGTATGAAGCATGACATTTATCATTATCGCAACTACAACTATCCTTACTCCTAATGCTGATTTACGCTATATACAGTAAAGCAAGGATAATCAGCCTGTTTGCTTGCTCGTAAATGATCGTAAATTTCCAGCCAGGAACAGTATTTTTCTCTCATACCAAACCAGCCAGCAGTAAATAATCCACTATCATTTACGGCCTCCCGAACAGGCTAAATAGCTACTCTACTTATCAACCTACCCTAGTGCTACAAATTTTTATAGTGAGTACCTACCAACCTAGCAAGCCTACTGTAAAATTCTTATATCTATAGATATCACCAATCTTCCACAAATATTCCTATAATTATTAACCTACATAATATTAGCTCTCTAGTTTTGAATTTATGACCCAACCCTTATCATAGCTAACTGCAATCTAACTGTACTAACAAGTAGATGGTATTTTTGTAAACCTAACAAAATTAGTCTCACTATTTTTGGACCACTACACAATTTACTACAAATTACCAAAGTTTAGCTAAAATCTTTATTGAATAAACACTTCCTATTTTACTGGAAATTAGAAAACGCCATTCTATTGCGTGGCCCACTCGGTTTGGCTTGGCCCACCCTGGCTTCCCACCCACGCACAGGCGTAGAGACTAGTGCAGCCTGCACAGCGTCGCGTGACGCGGCCCAACGCAGACGGCCCACAGCGGAGCCACGCGTGGCTGGCGCATTTAGCGAATAAGCCCTCGTTCGTTACCCTATTCTTAAAACTAACATGAGCACTATTATACTGAGTCATAGATTTTTCAGCTGCCACCCCCTCCTTTCCCTTCTTCGCCGCGACGACGTCCCTCGGCACCCGTGCACGCATCGGCGCGATGGCGCGGCACCGGGCAGCCACGCTGGCCACACTCGACCCCCCAATCCCAACCTAAGGAGCCGATGCTCACCTTGACTTCAATGCATAATGATTGGAGGTGATACGGCGAACGGGGATGCTATCCTGAGCTCCCTCCCCGGTGATGGCCCTTTCCCTGCGACAGCGGACGTGTTCCCGTGAGCCACAACCTCAACAGCGTGAACCAACTCATGGGTAGGCAATAGAGACTCACCCCATGCTCACCGGTCGTGGTGGCTTGACCGAAGACGGCTCAAGTGGGCTTGGCCACATGCACCCGGTGGGCCTTGCGGCGGTGGCTATGGCGAGACTATAGTGGCAGCGCTAGGCAGGCCACGGTAGGGTGAACTAGGGCGAGCACGCGGTAGAGTGGAGTAGGGCAAAGGTGCGGTGACAACCAACTGGACAGCGATGGACGTGGGTAAAGGAATTTCACGGTGCGGTTGCGGGTCTTAAAACGATCGACGACGATGGAACGGTCCAACTAAGCATGGCAAAGGCTAGTGAAAGCTCTAGTTTGGTTTCGGTAAATTGATGAAACCCTATGTGCTAACCTAGTTTATCAAGTGATCATGAGATAGGTAGCACACTCCAAGTGGTGAAGCAAATGAAGATCATATCATGATGAAGATAATGCCATGATGATGATGAAGTGCTTGGACTTGGAAAGAAGAAAGAGAAAAATAAAAAGCACAAAGCAAAGGTATAAACCATAGGAGCTATTTTGTTTTGGTGATCAAGACACTTAGAGAGTGTGATCACATTTAGGTTTGATAGCCGTACTATTAAGAGGAGTGAAACTCACATTGGAATGCGGTTATCAAAGTGCCACTAGATGCTCTAACTCATTGCATATGCATTTAGGATCTAGTAGAATGCTGACACCCTTGAAAATGTTTGTGAAAATATGCTAACATATGTGCATAAGGTGATATACTTGGTTGTTGGCATATTTGAGCAAGGGTGAAGAAGTTAAAGGTGAAAAGGAGTTAGTCTTGCTGGTCACTGAGTGACCGGACGCTGGTCTCAGAAGGACCGGTGCGTCTGGTCAAGTGTGGTAGCAAAGACGCTAGCGTCGGTCAAACGACCAGACGCTAGGTCTTGGATTGACCGGACGCTGAGGTCTAGGGTCCGGTCCTATTGTCGGACAGCGCTGAGGAAAGTCACTGTGTGACCAAATGCTGTCAGGGTCCGGTCAAGCATGACCGGACACGTTCGGTCGAAGAAATCTATTTCTGAAACCTTACTGGAAACGACCGGATGCTGGAGGCTGAGTGTCCAGTCAGTTTGTGCGTTGTGCCAGGTCAACAGATGACCGTTGAAATCTAATGAACACTATTTGAAGCAGGGGACACGTGGCGTGAATCACGTGACCGGATGCTGAGGGCCAGCGTCCGGTCGATCGGACTGGAGTGTTCGATCACCCCACATTGTGCCCAGTGAAGGGGTACAACGGCTCTATTTCGTGGAGGCTTCTATTTAAGCCCCATGGCCAGTTGAAGCTCACACCTTTGGCCATTTGCATTGACATAGCAACCTTGTGAGCTTAGCCAAAGTTCTCCCACTCATCTCCATCATTGATTCATCATCTTTGTGAGATTGGGAGCGAATCCAAGTGCATTGCTTGAGTGATTGCATCTAGAGGCACTTGGTGTTTGTGTTGCGCTGCGCTATCTCGGCGTGGCCTGACGACGGTGGAACAGGGGAACGTAGGCACGATGGCTTGGCGCTATCGCCGTAGAGGCTAGCAGGGTAGAGGAGACATTGGCGTAGCATGGCAGTGGACACTGACGCACTGGCAAAGTAGGCAATCACCCCATGCACATGCAACTGTGTGGCATCAACGGCAATAGTGCTGAGTAGGCGGTACTCATGAGCGCGCCTGGTGAGTGGTGACACCAGCTCGGCGAGCGGAAAGGCGCAAGTAGACGTGACGGCGCAGTGTGCGTGCGTGCACGCGTGGTGTGCTATGCAGCCACGACAGCGCGAGCTGCAGCACAGGACCCGATGGCTCAGCTGACACGTGCGAGGGTAGGATGCAGGTAGGCATCCAGGACGCAGCACTATAGCAGCGGCGGTGCTAGCTGCGCGCCCATGTGTGGTGGCAGGCGGCCATGGCCCGTTGTGCAAGGGCCATGCGCATGCGTACGTGCCTAGGCATGGCATTGGGAGCACGGCTGGCATGGCAACACATGTTGGCAAGCCAGCAGTGGTGCCAGGCCAAGCAGGGGGTGGTGACTGCGCTTGGAGGTGGACCATGTGCCGTGCATGTATTTTAAAGTGGCCCAAAAACTCACATCCGATGCTACAACCGCCCAACCAGATGTTCTACATAGAAAAGGGTACCTAAGGCTAGCCAATCATGCCAAAACATCTCACCACTTCTTAACCCGGTCGCTCTACAAACTTTGCTGAACATGGGTTCGTCGACCCCTTTTTAAACCTACGCGAAATGACTTAAACTTCGAACGGTTTCACGTCGAATTCCAATTTTGACCTACTAGGTATATTAGCTAGAGAACCTCGTCCTCAACCACACCTATTTCATCATCGCCTATGAAGTATGTACTACAAACTCTATCAAAGTTCGCATAAACGTGTTGTAGCATTTTTGTTCGATAAAAATTCACTTAGAATACTAAACAACATGAAACGTAACATCTGTTTCTTGTTTCGGATAAACTTTTCAAGTGCTGGACATTGATTTATGCATCCTGTTACACACTATTGTAGATAAGTATGATGCTCATGCATCATTTTAGCAAAAATAGTACAATATAACACCGAGGGTGTTACATACTAGGACCTAACGAAGAATCGCAATCCAAAAGGTTCATTGTTTCTGTCCTGAGTATACCTACCGGACATGTTCGGTATTCCTAGGGTCAGAACAACAAGTGTGGTTGCTACTGAGTTTTGATCATTGTGACTTCATATATTCTTAAGATCACTCAGAAGCTTTGTGATTCATTATACCTAAGTGGTTTGTGAGTGTTTCTCAACACAATCCAAATATGACACCTTTTCTATGTGTTGGTCAAAATAGGAAATTGACTCTCTCATGTTCATAATTGAGTAAAGTGCTTGTGGCAAGTTATTCAAATTACTTGTGGCACTTATTAAGGGGGAGCTTATATTTCTATTTTGCACCTTTGGGGACTAACAATAGAGAGTTTGCTCAGTTTCTTTAAAGATAGGAGCAGCAGTAGGGTCAGCAGCAGCAGGAGCAGGCACCAGAGCACCCTGACACCTTACCTCTATAGGCTTAGGTGCCTACTCACTCTTAGCCACATCCTGTGTTGCAGATGGGTATGCTTCAGACTGGTGGGGTGACCTTATAGGTGGATACAACTACTATGGGCATGGTGGATACTACCCTTCTGGCGAGGGTGGTTCTCGTCTAGCTGGTGCTCCATGTTCTGAGGATGAGGATGATGGTCAACAGGATGACGATGATGATGATGAGTGATCTCATGTGTTAGATATAGCTTGTAGCCCCTTTGTTTACTTTGTTGATCTTTTGAGGACCTTTGTGGTGACAGATGACAAAGGGAGAGAGAGACCGATTGAAGCTTTAGACGTGTGTTTCATGCTTTATCTTTATTCCTGGAGATATGTACTGCAGAGCTATAGTTTTCTTTGTCTGTGAGCTTCATTGATGTATCATTTTGAGTTGAGATAGATTATATGTGCTTTATCGTTGTATCATGTATGAGATGAGATTTGTACTTCATGGATGTATCTTTTGAGACTCATGTGACAAGATCCTTATCTTGCAATATAATCTATCTTAGTGGTTTGTGGACTTGAGAAAATTTATGACGAGTGCTATGTGTGTGATATACATGTGTTGTACTTATTTTTATAAGGACCCTACATGTTTAGAATGGATTTGAATTGTGTGATGCCTTTTTACTTTTCTTCTTTGTGTGATATATCTTATCATATGCATCACAGATTTATTTTGTCACACAAACTTGCACTCCACGGATGCAATGATTTAGGGGGAGTCTTCTATGTGTTTAAATATGTGCAATTAACATTTGAGGTCATTTTGTGAATTTCATTCGTAAGCACATATTAAGGGGGAGCCTCTCATAAATCATTGAACCCAAAATTAATATTTAATATCCTCTTATAAGATTTAATCAAGTTGTCATCAATCACCAAAAAGGGGGAGATTGAAAGTGCATCTAGCCCTTTAGTGGGTTTTGAATGATTGAATACGACGTGATTAAAGGTTGCTAAGTGTGGACATAAAATAGGTTATCTCACAGGTACTTAATGAAAGCAAAAAATGATGTATTGTTGGAAACAATCTAGTTCAAACATAAGACAACAATGCAAATATAGTTCATGCAACGCTTACTCAATTGTGGAATTTCTATGGCTTATGTGAAAGCAAGCACATTGAAGAACTTATTAATGAGACATAAGGGATTGCATATGGAATGGTCTCACATTCTAAATCTTGCCACTTTGAAAGATATTTGTACAAATGATCTAATTGGATGATTCAACACTAAGTGTGACTTGATGGCTTGAGATGGGCAAATAGCAAGGAAAGGCTTCAAGGTACTAAGCAAGGGTGAAGGGCAAGTGATGGCTTGATGACCGAGGAACCTAGCTAGTGTAAAGAAGGAAGTACTTGCATTTAGGTTGTACCAATCAAATCATGATGGACACATTAAAGTGGAGAATCAAATCTTGAATGTATTAGTGTAAAGTGACTTGATACATTTGGAGTCAACTCATATTTATTGAATGCAACCAAGTCACATGCTCAAAATGGCTATGCTCAAGGAGAAAATCAAGATCGACATGATTGACACCCTCACTTGATGATCATTGAAGTATATGGCATTTTGGTTCAAGGGAAATCAACTCAAGCGCTTTAAATTTTGTTTTCATTTGATCTTGAGTTTATAGGTATGCTTACTATTAGGAGGGATGCATCATGTTGATAGATATTTATTCACAAGTGCTCAGGCCAACCCATGTGAGTGTTTTTGTGAGCCAAAAGAACTAACTCGTCTTGCTCAGTCTGTTAATACCGGACGTGTCCGGTATTTGCTCAGGCACAGTGATCTTCTCGGTTTTCTCGGGTTGGTTCGTCGGGAGTTCCAACACAAGTTGGGGGTTTTAGGAGTCAGAAGTCCCGGCAATCGTTGGGAGTCCTGACGCCTCGCAGCTTTACTAACAATGTGTCCGTTGGGGCTGTACAACCAATACTAGACGTGTCCGGTATTCGCCATGGGCTACATAACAGCCAACTTTTCAAAGGGGCAATAAGTACCCCTTAGCCTCCACCTTTGGAGGCTGCTGTCAATGAAATATGGTCGGCAGTCTACCTAGGAGTATGTCCAAGGTAGTAGATTATCGGTAGACAGATGCACAAGCTACAAACAAGATGGTGATGCAAGACAGACATGAGGTTTTATCTAGGTTCGATCGCCGTGAAGGCGTAATACCCACATCCTGCATCTGATTGTATTGTTGTATGTCAATGAGATGTTTTGAGAGGGGTCCCCTGCCTGCCTTATATAGTCTGGGAAGCAGAGTTACAGATCTAGAAACTAATCCTAACTAGTTACAATTACCATAGGTGGTTGCATAAGGATTCCTATTCTAACCGACCAGGATCTTGCTTGATCTCCAAGTCTGCCTTGATATCTTGCGTAGGACTCCGAGCAGATTGGCCGGGCCACGTGTCGTCTTCTAGTGGGCCAGACCCCATGGTCTGGGCCGGCCCAAGCCTAGCCGTAAGGGTATAGGGGTTAATACCCCCATAGCTAGTCCCCGAGCACCATGTATTATGCTGCGACACGCCGTTCGATCTCCTTCGGCTAATGCGATCCGTCTTCATGTCATCTCCAACAGGTTGAAACATTGACCAAGCGAATGTGCTAGTATTCTGGTTAGAATAGAGAGCAGTAGACCACGATTATAGCTAAAGATTCTGGTTGTCCAAAGAATGCATGGTGCTCAAAAGAAAAAAGAAAAAGATTTCTTTCCTGATCAAGTGTGCCCACTTGTATTTCTGAAAAGAAATGTAAGTGACCCTTACACAGTAGTAGTTATGACCAACAGTCAGAGCGTAGGGGTCGATAAAATTAGCACATTCACCGCAAGGTGAAGTGTGCCCACTTAGTCTCCGAGCCTGGTAGTAGGTGATGCAGGCACGTGGTGCTAGGGTCTAAAAAGAATTCCTAATTAAGTTGAGAATCCAATCATCGTACAAGCGACACGAGATGCACCGGCAGGTGCATCGTACTGATGTAGTCCCCGAGCTTGCTGGAAGGCGAGGTATCAGCCTTGTAGCAAGGTCTAAGTGAGAAAAAATAAATGCCTCTCAACTATATGTGAGTACTAATCACATGTAGCCGAGGAGAGCGGTCTCCGAGTAATAGTCGTAGAGTGATCGGGGCAGTCCCTGAGTGAAGCATGGGTAAACGAAGAATCCCCAAGAATAACTGTAGTCAGTTTAGTCCTTGAGCACGAGGGCGATCGAGACAGTCCCGAGCATGAGAGTGGTCGAAACAGTCCCCGAACACGATGGTGGTCTGGATAGTCCCCGAGCACGATGGTGGTCTAGATAGTCTCCGAGCACGATGGTGGTCTGGACAGTCCCCGAGCACGATAGTGGTCTAGACAGTCTCCAAGTACAAGGATAGTCGCGACAGTCCCCGAGCATGAGGGTGGGTGGGATAATCCCCAAGCACAAAAAGTGTGGCAAAAAACCATATGCCACTTGTACTATTATTTCATTTAGTTATTTTTTTTTGCTCTGACAAGTCCGATCTGACACGTATGGTTAAAGAAGTAGACGGGTATAGCACATCATACTATCTTTTTGTCTTGTCAAGCAAACAGTTGCGTGGCACCTGTCAGTAGGTTCGTTAGCGTGGGCCCTCCTACACTGGCAACAAAGAGGCGCATATATTGGCATAGATCACGAGGCTGTGAAAACAACCGTCTACGGCGTATGCGCACATCTCCCAAGAATCCTGGGCAGACGAAACGGCATAACTCTTGGGTTAAATATAGTATAGGATAGGTAAGTTACTATTTACTGAACCCTATTGCCATTCACAACTGCAGCTTTCTTCTTCCTCTTGCCAACCCTAATACATCCAAAATCACCACCAATCAATCCACTGTCATTTCCCTGTTTGAAAGGTCCTAATATGGCTAGAGAGGGGATGAATAGCCTATTTAAAATCTACAAATCAACTAGAGCAATTTGATTAGTATGATAAATAGCGTAAGCAAACTTGCTCTAGCTCTACAAGGGTTGCAAGCCACCTATCCAACAATTCTAGTTGTAATGATTACTTAGGCACACAAACTTGCTATGTAATTACTCTCTAAGAGCTCTCAACCTTGCTACTCTAAAGAGCTCAACTAGATGAATATAAATAATAAAGCAAGCTCTCAATTCTAATTACACTGAAGAGCTTGTGTCAACTAGTTTGCAAGAATGTAAATAAGTGAGTAAGGTGATTATACCAACATGTAGGGGATGAACCAATCATAAGATGAATATATAGTCAATCACCAGGAGAATGCCAAAGACAAGAGACAATCGATTTTCTCTCGAGGTTCACGTGTTTGCCAACACGCTACATCCCCGTTGTGTCGACCAACACTTGGTGGTTCGATGGGTAAGAGGTGTTTCACAAACCTCGTCCACATGATTGGACACCGCAAGAACCGACCCACAAGTGAGGTAACTCAATGACACGAGCAATTTACTAGAGTTACCTTTCGGCGCTCCACCGGGGAAGGTACAACTCCCCTCACAATCACTGGAGACGGCCACAAACAATCATCAACTCGTGCCGATCCTCCACCGCTGCTCCAACCGTCTAGGTGATGGCAACCACCAAGAGAAATAAGCAAAATCCGCAGCGCAACACGAATACCAAGTGCCTCTAGATGCAATCACTCAAGCAATGCACTTGGATTCTCTCCCAATCTCACAATGATGATGGATCAATGATGGAGATGAGTGGGAGGGATTTGGCTAAGCTCACAAGGTTGCTATGTCAATGAAAATGTGCAAAAGTACACCCTTGAGCTGGCCATGGGGCTATAAATAGAGCCCCCATCAAATAGAGCCGTTATACCCCTTCACTAGACAAAACGCGCTCTGACCGGATGCTCAGGTCATACTGACCGGATGCTGGCCCTCAGCGTCCGGTCGCCCGATGGACGCCACGCGTCACCAGCTTTAAACGCTGTTCATCAGATTTCAATGGCTACGAAGCTGACCAGACGCTCCGATAAAACTGATTGGACGCTGAAGCCCTAGCGTCTGGTCGTTTCTAGTAAGCTCCCTAAGGCATATTTTTTCGACCGGACGTGTCTGGTCCACCTTGACCGGACACAGACCAACGTCCGGTGCAATACCCTTGTCACTGTGTCGCCATGTTAGTTTGACCGGACATAGAAACCAGCGTCCGGTGCATCTCAGGTGCAGCGTCCGGTCAGTTGACCAATGCCAGCAACTTCGCGATCAACTCATTTTCACTTCTAACTTCTTCACCCTTGCTCCAAAGGGCCAACCACAAGAATTTGCATCTGGCGCAATAGAAAATAGGCATTTCATTTTCTCGAAAGCGCCGAATCCCACCGAGCTTGCGAGGTGGGAGGGAGAGAGGGACCCCAAACCCATCTCATCCCTGCAAACACCACCTCCTATGTAGATGTGCCAACACTACCAAGTGTATCACCTTGTGCACAAGTGTTAGCATATTTTCACAAACATTTTCAAGGGAGTTAGCACTCCACTAGATCCTAAATACATATGCAATGAGTTAGAGCATCTAGTGGCACTTTGATAATCGCATTCCGATACGAGTTTCACTCCTCTTAATAGTACGGCTATCTATCCTAAATGTGATCACACTCTCTAAGTGTCTTGATCACCAAAACAAAATAGCTCCTACATTTTATACCTTTGCCTTGAGTCTTTTGTTTTTCTCTTTCTTCTTTTCCAAGTTTAAGCATTTGACCATCACCATGCCATCACCATTGTCATGATCTTCACCATTGCTTCATCACTTGGAGTAGTGCTACCTATCTCGTAATCATCTTGATCAACTAGGTTAGCACTTAGGGTTTCATCAATTAACCAAAACCAAACTAGAGCTTTCACCGTTCACCAGCAAGGGTAGAGTCATGGTGAAAAGTGATGCATAGAAGAAAGCAGGGGTCATGGCGAAGGAATGGTGGAAATCGAAAAGCAATGAGCAGACCATTGAAGACCTCGTCACCATGGGGGTACTCCACAACAAGGAGCTCGTAGGATGGCATGCACCGAAGGGCGAGGGGTACCCCAATCCACAACTAGGTGAGATCATGGTGTTCAAGGATTTCTTTAAATGGGGATTTGGGGTTCTGGTACATCCGTTTCTTTAGGGGCTATCTTTACTATGAGATTGGGATTTGCAATCTGCATCCCAACTCGATCCTCCTTGTCGCCACTTTCATACATCTCTGCGAAGCATATGGCGGCTTCTAGCCCCATTTCGATTTTTTCTGCCATCTTTTCTGTCTACAGAAGAAAGGAAGGGGCGGTTCGAAGATAGCTAGGGGTGTGTACCTCAACCTCCATGATGGCATGAAAGCCCAGTACCTGCACAGCCCATGGAACACGTCGCTAGATGACTGGTACAAGAAATGGCTCTACATTCACGAAGAGCCGAACATGATCACGTTGTGTGACATGGGGTACATTCTGGAGAAGAGGACAAGCTAGTCAGAGAAGCCTAAGCACCTAGAACAGATTCTAGAAATATTTGGAATGATCCTATGGAAAAAACTGGATGGTCCGAGCGTGGTCGGGAGCTTCATCAGCCGACGGATCCAGCCTTGCCAGAGGAGGGTACATTCTGGCTATGAGTATTAAGGTAGCATGGACCCGACGAGGAGAGGCAAGGGGCGCTTGACAAAATTGAAGTCAAAGCTAGAATTGGCGAGCTATTTAACTTAGCTGACCCAAATTATGCCAGAATGAGCGGCATCGAGCACGCTTTCAAGCTTGCCCGACCTCCCCCAAAGGTAACTCATCTTGCCTTGTACCCATAGTCTTATATTGTGGTAGGATAAGTGGAAACTTACTGTGTTCACTCCCATTTGCTACCTAGATTAATGGTCGGGATAGAGCGACAGTGTTTATGTCACCACCCCCTAGAGTAGAGTGGCCATAAGGAGCTGATCCCACCACCCAAACCAGCATCGAGATCGAGGATGAGGACGTCGATTGGGCGGTGCTCGGAGTGGGAGAGGAGGCAGCAGCCAAAACCACTAGTAAACGACCGGCTGCCCCCAAACAGTCGATGAAGAGATCAGTAACCACCCTACTCACCAGGGGGCACTAAATATCAATGAGCTCGAGGGGGACCCGGAGGAGAACCCGGCCGGCAAGCATCGGTAGGCGATTTTTGCCTGGCCAGACGATGGCACAGAGGAGGGAGAAGATGCAGACATAACTAGAGTCAATGGAGTAAGGAACAAGACCGGCGACGGGAGCGACAACTCGACCGAGCACACCACCAACCACCTTAGCAATTTGCATTTAATATGATTGCTTTCTGAACTTATCTCAGATGTACTAGCTTAGCGTCCACCGAAAGTCTAGACCAGCTAGCCGAAAGTGGCGTGGCACCGCCAATAAGTGTGGAGCAGACTGCCCAATGGCCGACCATCGAGGAACCCATAGTAGATGATCCGTCAGGGCCTCAGCAAGCAAACAGTCAGACAACAGTCCCCGAGCAGGTGGTCGAGGGAAGAGCCGAGCTGGGCACAAGTGCTCCGAGCGTAAAACCTACTGAGGGCAACACCTCAGCATCGAGGGTAACAGAGCAGACCAAGGAGCAGTGGCCGGAGGTGAGAGCACAGACCATGTTTATCGACACAGCAACCCATGGGAAGGCTGTGGTGATCACAGATGCTGCTGACGTCGGACCAGCATCGGGACCCGAAGAAGAGCCCGAAGAGGACGAAGTGGAGGAGGTCCTGGGCCATCCATAAGACAAGTGACAACATGTGTATATGTCGCATTGGCGGAATGACCAATGGGTTGTCCATGAGGAAATCCTGGATGTCGAAGAAACCAAGAAAGTTGAATGGGTGGTGAAACGGCTTGTGACGGAGGTACCGGTAAGCTTCGCTTCACCCCCTGATCTTGTTGTCTAGTCGTAGCTGTCTTACTTAGCTATCTACACACAAGACTTAATGAAGACCGCAAGGTACCACAAGAAATGCTTCGACTAGATCGAGGGGATCGCTGCAAGCAACAAGGAGCTAACAACGGAGGTGGAACGCTTGCGCCAGCGACTTGAAGCCACCAATCATGAAAAGACATTGCAAGAGTCCTAGAACCAGAACCTGGTCATCCAGCTCAGTAATAAAGAGCGGAAAAGAGCAAGTAAGTAGCCATTTTATCATACCTACTACTAACAAGTGCCGTTGCGTTGTTGGTAGTAACAGCTGTAGTGCAGGCTTAGAAGCTGAAGTGATCCATCTCTGAGAGGAGAACAGTCGTGTGGTCAGGGAGTGTGATTGCTTAAACGAGGACAACAGTAAACTGGCACAAGACTAGTCATAGCTTTGAGACCACATGACCAAGATGACAGAGGAGCTGAAAGGTAAGTTGTCCAACCACCTTTGCTCATTTTTGTTGCCAACCATAGTTTGGCATAGTATAGCGTCTTAACAGCATTTGCGGTTTGCAGTTATAAAAATTAATGCAAAGAAGCATCTAGAGGCCGTGATGAAAGACCGTGACGGCTAGAAGGCGCAATGCCAAGAGATCACCAAAGACCGTGACACCTAGAGAAGCCAGTGCCAGGAGGTGGTAAAGGGCATTTTGCTAGTCCTTAACCTCATTGATCCAGCGCTAGCAGAAGATGTGCTAAGAATACCATAGCTGGGATTGATTGAGAGATGCCAAAAGGTATGGGGATGGTTCCAGGAGTTTGTGAAGGAGGCGGGAGAGTACGCAGGTGCACATGTGCTAAGCATGGTACATGCTCACTACCCCTTGATCAATCTCAAGCGCCTGGAGGCTGGATACCCAAAGGAGGTAGGTCCAGACAAGGCCGAGGAGCTACGGATGACCTAGCTAGACTTGTCGGCAAAAATAATTGGCGATATTAACCTGTGTGGAGGTGCGACACCACCCATATAAGGAATGCCGTCAACAAGTCAGCTAGGAGCACCATCATTTTCAAGCCAACTGGTGAAGCCTACGGTCTTGACCAGCCAGACATTGGCGGGGCCATCTTCTTTAGCTCGATCAGTGCCAGAGTCCCCGAGACCCTTGCACGATGTCAGGCCCGGCGAGCAGCAGGTGCCACGTGCCCCGACCAGCCAATAGTATAGGCTATAGCTGTAGAAGAAGATGTAGTTGTGTTATTGTAAACTTGAACCTTTTCAAGTAAGCTTGTAATAACGTAATTGTATATCAACATAAGCTTGTTTGTTTTGTAGAAAATGTGTTTAAGCTCGGATATCGTGTTGATGTAACTAAGTTAGAACGTGTTGGCGTTCTGTTTAGTTGTACTAGTTTAGTCGACACGTCATCCTAAAAGGTTTGTATGGCCCTAGTTTGTCTTTTGGTCGGAGTGTAAGGTGCGTAGCTTGTGCACACGTAGAAACACACAAGTCAAACCAGAGAGCACCTGCTGATCACCCGTAGCGTAGAGAGCGGATCCCGTGCACGCATTGGGAGGAACCGGAGATAGGGCCTGCTCCGAGAACCCAAGAAGGAATGGTGGTCAGTTTTAACTGGTAGAGTTAGAATAATAAAAGACTTCAAAGTGACACATTAGAGTGGTCAGAGAAATCATAATAGCTTTATTGAAATAAATCGAAAGTACAAGAGGGGTACATATCTTAGTAGTTAAGCATAGAAATGCCTAAGCTTGTCGATGTGCCATAAATTGAGTACGTCTGTTCCATCTAGGTGAGCTAACCTGTAAGATGTAGGGCGTGTAACCTCCTTGATCATGAAGGGCCCTTCCCATGGGGTTGCGAGTTTGTGGACGCCAGCCTGATTCATCTTCCACTTCAGGACTAGGTCCCCAACCATGAATGACGTTCTTGTTGTAGTACCTGCGCAACACAGCAAGGTATTTGGCTGTACGTACACAAGAATCGAGCCGCTTCTCTTCTGCACTATTCACTTCTAGCTCCCATACTTCATTGGCCTTGTCTTCATCGAAGTTCTCTACCTGTGCTGATCTGAAGGCTATATCTGCTGGGAGCACTGCCTCAACGCCATAAACCATAAAGTATGGTGATACGCCGGTATTGCGACTGGGCTAGGTTCTGAGACCTCAGACCATGGCTGGTAACTCTTTGAGCCATCTTCCGAGAGCTTTGACATTCTCTCTATACATCCTCTTCTTAAGTGCGTCCAGGATCATACCATTTGCCTACTCGACCTGTCCATTAGCTCTAGGGTGTGCCACCGAGACGTATTTTACTACTATGCTCCTTTCATCGTAGAAGTCCCAAAAAGCGTTCCCGGTGAACTGAGTACCCAGATCAGTGATGATGCTGTTGGGTATGCCGAAGTGATGGATTACCTGGTCGAGGAACATGATAGCCTTTTCTGAAGATGTCTTGACCAGGGGCATGTACTCTATCCACTTGGAGAATTTGTCGATTAGCACAAAGACGCATGTAAATTTCCTAGGGGCCAGTTTGAAAGGCCCGATCATATCTAGTCCCTATCATGCAAAGGGCCAAGAGGCTGGTATAGTCTAAATCTCGTGTGCTGGTACGTGGATTCTCTTGGCGAAGAACTGACAACCTTCATAATGGCGGACTAGCCTCTCTACATCGGCTACGGCCGATGACCAATAGAACCCTGCTCAGAAAGACTTGTCCACCAGCGATCTCGAGGCCGCGTGATTGCCGCAGGAGCCAGAATAGATTTTGTCTAGGAGATGTTCACCACCCTCCTGGGTTATACACTTCATCAAGATTTTCTCCTTCGCGTTCTTGCGCCATAATTTGCCATCGACGAGAAGATACTGCTTATTGCGACGCATCAGGCGTTCATTTTCTGTCTGATCGGTGTAACCACTGCCATCTATTAGGTATTTGATGAAAGGTACTCTCCAGTCGGGCTCCTTAGTGGTTGGAGGTGATTTGGTGGTGTTTGACGTCGAAACCGTAGCCACCAATAGCTAGTCTGGAGGCTTGTCGACCATGGGATCCTCTTCTTTGATGGAGGGCGTGAGACGGTCTTGAACAAATACGCCATGTGGTACTTTGGATTGGGATGATCCTAACTTTGACAGCGCATCTGTTGCTTGGTTTTTGTCCTGGACCACATGTGTGTACTCGATGCCATAGAACTTGCCTTCTAGCTTTCTGATCGCTTTGCAGTATGCGTCCATCTTTTTGCTGGTCGTATCCTAGTCCTTGTTGAGTTGGTTGATGACTAGAGCCGAGTCTCCATAGACATAGAGACGTTTGACACCGAGCTTGACCGCAATGCGCAGACCGTGTAGGCATGCTTCGTACTTGGTGGCATTATTAGACATCGAGAAATGAATCCTGAGGACATATTGGAGCTGCTCCTTAGATGGTGATACAAAAAGGACTCCTGCTCCTACGCCATCGATGTTGAGAGAGCCGTTGAAGTACATCTTCCAATACTCGGTAGGCCCCTGAGAGGCAGGTGTGCTTAAGTCTGTCCACTCGACGATGAAATCGACAAGTGCCTGAGACTTGATTGTAGTGCGGCTTGCAAATTCCAAGGAGAAAGGGCATAGCTCCATTGCCTATTTGACGATGCGCCCATTTGCATCCTTGTTGTGAATGATGTCTCCCAGAGGGTACTTAGTCATGACCACCACACGATATCCGTCGAAGTAGTGTTTCAACTTTTAGGATGTAATTAGTATGGCGTAGATCAGTTTCTGAATCTATGGGTACCTGGTCTTGGATTCATTGAGCACCTCACTGATGAAATAAATTAGTCACTGTACCTTGTAAACATGATCGGGCTCGTCATGCTCGACCACTATGATAGTGGAGACCACTCGATTAGTTGTCGCAATGTAAAGCAGCAGGGTTTCATCTTCTCTGGGAGCAGTGAGAACCGAAGGGGATGTAAGGAATTGTTTCAGCTGTGTAAAGGTAGCGTCTGCTTCCTTCGACCACTCAAACTTCTCGGATGCTTTGAGCAGCTTGAAAAATAGTAGTCCTTTTTCGCCTAATCTTGATATAAAACGACTGAGGGGAGCCATGCATCCAGTAAGCTTCTAAACATCCTTCACCTTTTTGGGTGGCTTCATGTCCGAGACAGCTTTTACCTTCTCTGGGTTAGGGCGTATGCCGTCGTGACTGACGACGTTGCCGAGTAATATACCAGATGGAACACCAAAGATGCACTTCATTGGGTTTAATTTCTATTGGAATGTGTTAAGGGCTGCAAAGGTACGTTACAAGTTGTCAACAAGGGTGTATGCTTCCTTGGTTTTAACAACTACATCATCAACATAAGCCTCAATGAGGTCGTCTTTTATCTCGTCTTTGAGGTAGGCCTATATGGCATGTTGGTAGGTAGCCTCGGCATTCTTGAGCCCGAACGACATGGTCATGTAGCAGTAGGCGCCGAAGGGCGTGATGAAGGATGTCTTGATCTGGTCGTCCTTTTTGAGAGCGATCTGGTGATAACCAGAGTAGCAATCGAGAAAGGAAAGCAACTCGCAACCGGTAGTTGAATCTATGACCTCATCTATGTGAGGTAAGCCAAAGGGGTCTTTAGGATAGTGTTTGTTGAGATCAGTGTAATCAACGCATATTCTCCATTCATTATTCTTTTTGCATATAAGAATGGGTTGGCTAACCACTCTGGATTATACACTTCTTTGATAAATCCGACTGCCAAAAGCCGTGTAACTTCTACCCTAATAGCCTCCTTTTTGTCACGAGCGAATCATCATAGCTTCTTCTTGATAGGTTTGGCCTTGCCATCAACATTTAAGGAGTGATCGATCAAGTTCCGAGGTACACCAGGCATGTCAGCGGGTTTCCATATGAACACACTCACGTTGCTCCTCAAGAACCTAATGAGCGCGTCTTCCTATTTAGGATCCAGGTTGGCCCCAATAAGGGCCATTTTGCTGGGATCACCATCGGCCAGCTGGATCGCTTTGTGCTCTTTGGACTTGATGTTCTTGCGTGGGGCCTCGAGCTCTAGGATCTCCAGGTGGTTAGTTGGGGTCTTCTTGGCATCGAGCGTGGTCTCAGCCATGCAAATAGAGAGGTCGTGAGCCTCTGCTATTTTGAAGCTACCATCCTCGTAGGTGTAAGCTACGTATACGTTGCCCTTGAGAGTTAGAACCCCCTTCTCAGTAGGCATCTTGAGCATCAAATACCTATAGCGAGGTATGGCCATGAACTTGGTGAGCGCTGGTCGGCCAAGGATAGCATGGTAGGTGCCTTCGAAGTCAGCGACCATGAAGTTGATGTTTTCAGTGCGGAAGTGGTCTGGGGTACCAAATTGCACAAGTAGCATGATCTGCCCAAGAGGTGTGGAGCTCTGTCCGAGGAGAACACTCTAGAACTGTGCCTCGTATGGCTTGAGATCAGCTTGGGTTATCTTTAGGGCTGGCAAACTATTCTTGAACAGTATATCGATGGAACTGCTGCCATCAATCAGCACTCTATTGAACTGAACCTTGTTGATACAAGGATCGAGATCCAGAGGAAAATGCCCTGGCTTAGGTATTGCAGCCCATTGGTCCTTTCTGCTGAAGGAGATCTCGTGGTGAGACCAAGGAGGGAGCCGTGGATCGGCGATGAGGTTGTCGGTGTTGGCCACGTTCAAGCAAGCATGGGCGAGCAGCTTGCATTCTTGTTTGGTCACAATGGACACTTTGCCCCCAATGATAGTGTGGATGCGGTCAGTTGGCTTGATGTACTTGTGACGGGGATCTATGTCTTCATCATCGTTGTTCTCGTTACGCTACTCCCCTACATTGTTAGGCTTGTTGGATGTATCCGGAGCCTGTTGGCGCGTGTAGATAGATTTGAGAACACGACAATTCTCCATGATATGGTTTGACTTGGGATGGAGCTGGTAGGGTCCTTTCAATGCTTTGGCATAGTCTTCTTCATAGTTGCGACGTCCGCCACCTTTTTTAATAGTGTTGACTTCGCTGTCATCTCCCCGAGCAAGCTTGCCCATGTAATCGTCATGGCGATTACGCTGGTCACGGTGGTCGTGGGAATCGTTGCGCTGGTTGCAGCGATCAAAATTATCGTTCTGACCACGGTTGCCGCAGTAGTCGTCGTGGTGTGGGGGTGGTTGGAGCGTGGAACCCTTGTTGCTTCTTCGATGATTATCTTTTTAGCATCATCGGCATCTGCATATTTTTTAGCAGTGGCTAGAAGCGCTGTGACCGATTCAGGTCTTTTGCGGAGGAGCTTGTCCCTTAGGGCATCGTGGAAGCGGAGACCAGTGATGAAAGCTTCGATTGCCTCATTGTCGGAGATTGATGGGACCTTGATGCGCATCTCCGAGAAGCGTCGGACGTACTCGTGTAGTGGCTCATCTTTGCGATCTCGAATCTGCTGCAGATCATATTTGTTGCCGGGTTATTCGCAAGTAGCGATGAAGTTGTCGATGAAAGCTTGCTTGAGCTCTTGCCAAGAATCAAAGTAGTTCACCGACAAGCTGACCAACCATTGGTGGCCTACATGGCCGATGGCGACTGGGAAATAATTAGACATGACATGCTCGTCAGCCATGGCTGATCTGCACGTGGTTTCGTAGAGCATGACCCATAACTCGGGGTTCTCCTTGCCGTCATACTTCTGGAGTTTTTTGAGCTTGAAGTTTTTGGGCCATATGACTTGATGAAGGTGAGGAGTAAACTGCTTCAGACCCGGAGGGCCATGGGTAGTATCATATTCCATACGGCGATAGCTTTCGTGGGATGCACGATCATTGGCCCTTTGGTTAATGCGATCGCGCAGATCGCGTTCTTTGAGTGAATGGTGGAGATCGTTATTGCCGTCATGGCGATCTCGATTGCCATGCTGGTTGACCCTATGATCGTGGTTATCATGGCGATTATCGCGATTGTCTCGTCAATTATCGTCCCAGTTGTTGCGGCGGTTGTCATCCCGACCACCATCATGACCACCATTTCCGCCTTGATAGTTGTCTGATGGGTCATTGTTGCGCGAGCCACGTTGGTTGGGTGACTGTGGGCGACTTGAGTACTGGCGACTACGGCTTGATTTGACTGAGACGGATGGAGTCTGGGCTTGGTTTGCAATCTCTGCGGTCTGGGCTATAGCAGCCGTCAGGTAGGCTTGTACATCATCACGAATTGTCTAGATTTCTGGGGTATTGGGTAGTCGTTGCATTGTCGCCATAGCAACAGTTATGTTGGCGCTTGGAGTCCTGAAGACCTGCTTTTCCCCTACCCTATCAAAGGCATTGTTGAGATCGTGTGGCTGGAACCTTATGCGTTGTGCCTCCTCTTTTGCCTTGACTTTGGCTTGTCTGCGATTAAACCAGTCAATATTGCGTGCTTCGTGTGCTAGCCTTTCTTGTTCTATTTCGCCAACTATCGGTGGTTCATCATTACTTACAACATTGATCAAGTCTCCTCACCTTGGTGGGAAGGATGAGAATCGTGGGAACCCCGGGGCGTGGTCTCGGATATCCAGATCGTATTCAACTCCTTCATTGTCATGATGATGGAGCTTGGTGTGGATGGAGCCATTAGATGCAATGCCGGACGGGGAGCTTGAGCCACCCTCTTGAACTATGTGGACCGATCCTTCTTAATACTCCTCAATCCAGACCATGTTGACGAAGTTGCGCAGGCCATAGGGCTGAGCCTGGTAATTCTCCATCAAGGCTTCGCACTCGGAGAGCTGGAGACCCATCGCGGGGGCTAGTCGGCGACGAACAGAGCGCCCTTTGGGAGTAGATGTGACCACGAGATCCGTACCGAGTAGATCTGTTGTGGGTAGTTGTTACCTGCTCGGTAGGTTGATTTTGAATTGAATCTACCAGAGCTAGGGTTTCAGCAAGCTTGGTGCCGACCTGATCGATGGAGTCGAGCAGGTCGGTGTTGTCGATCTGCCTCCCTTTGTAGCAAGGAAGTGGACGATGGGTTGTCGGCGTGGCTGAAGACGATGCTGGTGTGGCCAAATCTAGATCCAACGTGGTTAGAGCCATAGCTGATGCTGGTGAAGCAGTGGTCGACGCAGATTGGATCTGCGCCTCCTCCGTGGTCATGGCGATGAAGTTGTCGGAGCCAGTGGTCCAGGTGATCTGGCCGATGGTGAACGTGAGGCCGTTCGGCATAGCCATGGAACCGAGGATGATGACCATCTTGTTTGTCTGGAGAGCAGTACGCACACCCCCTACCTAGTGTGCCACTATCGACGAAATATGGTCAGCAGTCTACCTAGGGGTATGCCCAAGGTAGTAGATTATCGACAGACAGATGCGCAAGCTACAAACAAGATGGTGACGCAAGACAGACATGAGGTTTTATCCAGGTTCGGCCGTTGTGAAGGCATAATACCTACGTCCTGCGTCTGATTGTATTGTTGTATGTCAATGAGATGTTTTGAGAGGGGTCCCCTGCCCGCCTTATATAGTCTAGGGAGCAGAGTTATAGATCTGGAAACTAATCCTAACCAGTTACAATTGCCATAGGTGGCCGGATAAGGATTCCTATTCTAACCGACCAAGATCTTGCTTGATCTCCAAGTCTGCCTTGATTCCTTGCGTGGGACTCCGAGCAGATTGACCAGGCCGCGCGTCGTCTTCTAGTGGGCCAGACCCCGTGGTCCGGGCCGGCCCAAGCCTAGCTGTAAGGGTATAGGGGTTAATACCTCCATAGCTGCTGATTCTACTGAGTCTCTCCCACGTTTTTGAGCATTGAGAACACTCTCCAACCCTCTCTTAGTGAGTGATTAATTGAAAATTGCAAAATCCATCATGTGGGTTGAGTGAGATTCAAATTTGAGAGCAAGCCACCCTTGAGCACTTGTGCATATTATCGATCTCGTGATTTTGCATTTGTTACTCTTGGATTCTTCGGTCCTAGACGGCTAGGCGTCGCTGGAGGGCACCCAAGACATTCTGGTGTGCCTCGAAAAGTTTGTACCGGTTCGATTCCACCACCGCAAGGGAAGGAATCAAGCTAATGGAAGGAGGAAAAATGAGTTGGAAAAGACTACGGCTAGAGTGACCTTCGTGGTCCTCTAAAACTGACCTTCACTGGATCGCTCGTAGCCCCCTCAACAGAGAGTAGGACTCGACGAAGTCCGAACTTCGGTAAAACAAACACTGTGTCTCAATCTTCTTTTTCATTTGGCATTTGAGATCCTTGTGTGTGTTGCTTAAACTTGTATACAGGTTGCTAGAAAGTGCCTGCAGCTTGCTAGATAGTGCCTCCAACTTGGAAGCAAGGAGGAACCAAAAGGAGCATTTCGGGGGCTAACGCGCCCAGCACGTGAATATTCATACCGAACGTGTCTGGTATTTCAGCCCTACGCTGAATTTGTTTATTCACTCCTTTAACTTTGTGTTACATGGTTGTAGCTCCTAGATATACTCTATATACCTTGTTTACTCTGTTGGTTAACTCATGAGTGGTTTATTTCTCTGATCAAGAGTTTCCAAGTCCAACACTAATAGTTTTCGCATTTTAAAAGGTTGAATTTTTAGAAACATCTATTCATCCCCTCTAGACGGCATCCTCGGTCCTTACTGCCTGATTGTGAGTCTGTGTATCATGTTATTGCCTCTGGGACTCTGCTCTCTGTGGCTCTGTTCATTGCCAATGCAAAGCAATTATGCAATCGAAGAACACCGACTGAAGCTGGGTAATAGCACATTCTCAAATTTAAGTGCTATTTTAATGTTCTCTTTCCGATCTAGTAGAAATTGCAATGATTAATTGATTATATCATTTTTTAGAGTTGCAGAATGAAGAGACAAGGGCAAACCAAACCTATTTTCACGTTTCCACCACTTATACTATGGATTCAAGTATGGAATTATGATAATATTATAAACTTATGTATTTATGAGCTGTTTTGTTATCTATCTTTATTAGAACTTGTATTTTGACTCTATATGAATGCTATATATACGCTTGTACAGTGGCCTAAGGCGTCAAAATTGACGAGCTCCGCCGGCCAAGCCTCCAAAGAAAAGCAACGAACATGATTAATCTTATCCCAAGCCATGGATGGATATCTCCTTTTTTGTGTTGGTATGGTGAATGAATCTACGGAAGCAAAGGATTTTGTAGCTTACGCGCCGTCCATTCTTGGTCCTCGGTGGATGCAAGGGAAACGGGTTTTGGGTTTTGGCACGTAAAGATCTTGCACCTCCAGATTATACTTTCCTTCGCTCCACTCAACAAGACATGAGAAATCGGAAACAACAATTATACCACACTACGGAATGGATCGCGTCATTCAAAAAAAAAAGTAGAGAAACAAAGAAGCACTCAATTTTGCATTTATCTACCGTTTTGGTGCTAGCATCTCCGCCCCACGCAACTCTCTCATCCTCAAACCCTTCCCTTTACGTCTTTTAACAAGCAAGCAAGCAAGCAATCTCCCCAAGGTGATTCCAAATCACCACCTCCCTCTTTCTCTCTCTTCCCCCGGTTTCAGGTTTCTCCCTCCCCTCCCCTGTCTGCGCCTCAGACAGACCTCGGTTCGTTCATCCCCTTCCCCATTCACACTCGCTGCTCCCATAACCACTTGCCCCCGCTGCCATTGGTGCCCCAATCCCAAGCTCCAAATCTCAGGAGCTTCGTCCCGGGCCCTGAATCCATGCCCCCACTAGCCTCACCCCGCTGCCACTCCCCTGCATTGCTATAAATTCCACTGCATCTTGGCTCTGGCCCATCTAATCCGCCAAGGAACCATGGCCCGAGCTCCCAAATCCACCGGCATTGCCCTCTCCCTCCTCCTGCTGGCAGCCGCCGCCGCCGCCTCGGCCCTCCCTCTCCTCAACTCGTCGCTCCCCGACCCCGCTGCCGTCGTCGCCGACTTCCACAGGTACAGTTCACCCAAATTCAGTCTTTTTCAAGCCGTTGCTGCTGCAAAGCTGCGGCCTTTATAAAAGGTGGGTTCTGCTGATGCTGAATGCGATGCCCTGTCGTCTATCTCCGGCAGCAAGGTGGCGACGTCGCGGCGGCGTATGCAGGAGGCCGGGGCTGCCGGCGGCGGCGGGTGCATGACGGGCAACCCAATCGACGACTGCTGGCGGTGCGCGGGGACGGACTGGCGCCAGGACCGGCAGCGCCTGGCGGACTGCGGCATCGGGTTCGGGCGCAACGCGCTGGGCGGCAAGGGCGGGCCGGTGTACGTGGTGACGGACTCCTCCGACCGCGACCCCGTGAACCCGGTCCCGGGCACGCTCCGCCACGCCGCCATCCAGGAAGGCCCGCTGTGGATCGTGTTCGCGTCGGACATGGCCATCCGCCTGAACGAGGAGCTGCTGATGAACAGCTACAAGACCATCGACGGGCGCGGCGCCAACGTGCACATCGGCGGCGGCGGCGCGTGCATCACGCTGCAGTACGTGTCCAACGTCATCATCCACAACGTGCACGTCCACGACTGCGTCCCCGCCGGGAACGCCAACGTGCGGTCGTCGCCGACGCACTACGGGTGGCGCACGCGGTCGGACGGCGACGGCATCTCGCTGTTCGGCGCCCGGGACGTGTGGGTGGACCACTGCGCGCTGTGGCGGTGCGCCGACGGGCTGGTGGACGCCATCATGGGATCCACGGCCATCACCGTGTCCAACAGCTACTTCGCGCACCACGACGAGGTGATGCTGCTGGGCGCTAGCGACGCGTACCTCCCGGACTCCGGAATGCAGGTCACCATCGCCTTCAACCGCTTCGGCCCCGGGCTGGTGCAGCGGATGCCCCGCTGCCGCCGGGGGTACTTCCACATCGTCAACAACGACTACACGTCGTGGGAGATGTACGCCATCGGCGGCAGCGCCACCCCCACCATCAACAGCCAGGGCAACCGCTACATCGCTCCCGCCGACCCAAACGCCAAGGAGGTGAGCATGCCATGCCCCTTCGCCCTCGCCATCAGAGCTGCTGCTGGCTTCTTGCCGTCATGCCGTGCCGTGTGCTCGCGCTGCTTTGGCCGTTGCCGTTCTGGCCTTCTGGGTTACCTACGTGCTGCTCTGTTCTTTGCTCCGCTTGGGGGGCAGAGGCGCAGAGCACGGGCAGCAAGCACGCACGACTTTCCTCGCGTTGCCTTCTCCTGCCTGTGTCTTTCCAATGTTTTTTTTTGGGCTTGGTTTTCATTCTTTTATTTTGGATCGTGACCACTGTCCCAAGTCCCAGCCTTGTTTTGTTTGTGTTTTCCAACTCAAAGTCGAGTTGCAAGAGAGAGAGAGAGAGAGAGAGAGAGGCATTTCTAGGCATGTTTGCAGCATTTTGACCTGTTTGTTCGATCCGGATTGAAAGAGGCCGTTGTTGTTGCCTGGGGCTGTGGGGAATGTTTGGTGGCGCATCTTCCTCATCCTCAACCCTTTTTTGATACAAACACCACCTCGCATCATGTTTTCCCCAATTGCCCAATCGGTGGTCCCGGCCAGTCTGCCAGTGTCCCCATCCCCAGCAGCAGCACCCGAGGCGCGTCACGCGTGCAGCTGGCAGTGTTCCCGTCGCCCGTGCGCGCGGGCAGCAAGCAGCACGGGAGAGTTGGAAGTTGATGAATGCGACGGTACGTGACGTGCAATGTCTCTGTGTGTGTGTGTGGCATGGCACTATGGCAGGTGACGAAGCGGGTGGACACGGCGGAGGGGCAGTGGGCGGGGTGGAACTGGCGGACGGAGGGCGACATGATGGTGAACGGCGCCTTCTTCGTGCCGTCCGGCGAGGGGCTGGAGGACATCTACGACAAGGCGTCCAGCACCGACCCCAAGTCGTCGGCGCTCGTCGACGTGCTCACGCAGAACGCCGGCGTCCTCGGCGATCCCAGGTACGTACGCCGGATCACGTCACCGTCACCCCGTGAACTCTTCTTGTTCTTCGTGACTGCCGTGGGAGCTTTCTCTCTCCCTCTGACCCTCCTCTCCTTGCTGGAATTCGGAAATATCTCTCGGACGGGTGGACCCCGCCACCACTGGTATGTGGGCCCGCGTAAGGACGCCATCGCGCGTCTTTTTATACACGGTGCTTTTGACTTTTGTTAACTTCCTCCAACGGCCATCGGTCTGACGCCCGGACTGGGGCCCTGCTAATGCTAGTGCTCGACAGACTGCTCCGCGCGCTTCACGGCGGCCCGGACCATCGGTTCTTTGTTCCTCGGTCCTTTGTTCTACATATATAGACGCTCTGGCCTCTGGGCGAGAGAACTCTCCGGCGGAATTCGCCGTTCCGGCTCCCGCGTGCGCCGTGCGCGTGGTGGAAAGCTGGAAACAAAACCCCTCCCCTCGTTTATATGGCTTTCCCTGATCCATCAAAATCCTGCCGATCCAGTACACCAGTTCGAGCAGTGCAGTTCACTGCAGAGGACGCTCATCCATCCCTACCGGCCACCGCATTCCTCCAGACCAGACGACAAACCTGGGTCCTTGGTGCATGGGCGGTAGTAGAGTAGTTTGCCTGGCCGTGCTAGTTCCAAAATTTTTGGCAAAATGGGTACCGTAGCATTTTCGTTGTTATTTGACAAATAGTGTCCAATCATAGTCTAATTAGGCTTAAAAGATTCGTCTCGTGGATTTCGTCTAAACTGTGTAATTAGTTTTATTTTTTATTTATATTTAATGCTTTATACATGTGTTCAAAGATTCGATGTGACGAGGAATATGAAAAATTTTGTAAAATTTTTTGCAAACTAAACTGAGCCCAGGCTTGGCAGAGCATTAGACTTCCAAGGGATGCCAGATGCTCCAACTCCGATCCTCGTGTCCTTCACATTTCTTCTAGGGCCACGTTTAGATTGCAAATATTTTTAACCTGATGAACAGTAGCATTTTTGTCTTATTTGATAAATATTGTCCAATCGTGGACCAACTAGGCTCAAAAGATTCATCTCGTGATTTTCAACTAAATTGTGCAATTAGTTATTTTTTTTACCTATATTTAATGCTCTATGTAAGCGGCTAAAAATTGATGTGATGGAAAGAGAGTGAAAAAACTTAAAATTTGGAGGTGATCTAAACAAGGCAATTCCTTTCTTTGCCCCTTTCTCTCTGCACACCTGTGGCCCCCTCCCCTTCTAAAAAAACATATACCTAGACAAAAAGATCCTTGCACGCTCAAGAGCATCTGCTGCTATTTTGCCGGGAAGCGAGGACGAAATAGTCCCCGCCGCCGCCGGGTAGTATGCATGGGACATCGAGTGCGGCGGTAGGCAGTCGTAGTCACTCTGCGCCTCCACATGCGCGCCACTGGTCGATGGTTTTGGTTTTGTCCCCCGGATCCTGCGCTGTTTTGCATATATAAACAAATTAACAATGCCCTTTTGTTAACTTGTCCACTCACCCTTGTCCTGTTAGTGTGTGTGAGTGACCTTGTGCTGTGGAATGTGGACCAGCACCGTCGCCGGTTGGGGTTGGGGAGAGGCTGCTCTCGGCGGTATGACTGGCTATGATGATTCCGGGCTCCGATGGTCACTTTGATTCCAGACCACTCAGACCTGTCATCTGAACAAGCAACGAGTCCATGCACATGGCCTAGAATATAGCAATTATCCTTCTACTGGTACTGGGATGCTATACACTTTTAGCGTTCTTGATCCCAATAGTGTCCTTTGCTAAAATAGTGAATCTTGCTGCTAGCATCATTGTTATCCTAGTACAAGTGGCCTTTTAGGAACGGTCCAACCAGAACGACCGAATGGTTCACTCCTGCCCCCACTGTCTCCCAATGGCGAGAGTCCATGTCCAGCCCAGCGAAAAACTTGTGGCTTTTGGCTTTTTCGGACGTTGTATTCCATCACCCTCCCTCTCCCAGTCCTAGAGACCACGTTCCTCGGAATCGAATTCCTATTCCTTGTGCGCTCGTGACAGCTGTGGTAGATATCTAAGCTTCACCAGCACTTAAACGCACTGTCACGTTCAGTTTGCACTTGTAGATGCTATTCTCGCGGTGTATATTTGTTTATGCATGTGTTTTGTTTTTGTAACGAGCAGTGAGTTACTCATTCTGTTTTGGCAGGAACGACGCCGAAGAAACCGGGTACAGGGGCGTCGACTACGCCGGCGTGGGGACTGGCGGTGGCGGCAACGGCTACGGCTACCTCGGGATGGTCTACGCCAACGGCGGCGGCGATCAGAGATGCAGATCACACTCGGCGCTGTCATTGATTTCTTCAGTTATCACCCTCATTGCGCTCGGATGCTGCTTGCGCTTGTTGTAACATATATATATCTAGCAGCGCTGAAGCATCACTATGATTCTCAATTGGAAAGGTAGTAGCAAAATGGGAGAAGGGAAAGTTTGTAGCTGTGGGGTGGTAGTAGTAGTAGCAGCAGCCTAGTAGGGAGGTAGGCAGGCAACAGAAACCATGTGTAAAGTTGCACATGGGTGGGAGGATATTGCCAGGCTAGTCACTGTACTTCTTACAAGGAGAAATGGACGATTCATTCTACCTCTGGTCTCTGGTCTCTGGTCTCTCTGTGATATCTAAGACATTATAATTCTGGGAATAAAAATGAAATGGAAAAGCAAGTTCAACCAACAAAAAGGTGACAGAGAAGTAGCACCATGATTAAATCATGGTTAGCCACATAATAACACTATAACACTACAACACTTGTTCAAAATTTCCAAAACTCACTGCTTCGTCGACTATATAAAAGCCATGGCATATGAAAAATATAAAAATAGCAACAGAGCATCTAAATCAGATCAGGACTATAAATTCAAACAGAGTTTCTATTGCCGCTTGCACCACTGGTGATACCGATCATATCTAGCAGCGCTGAAGCATCTGGAACTACCTTTCTACCCTCCCATCAAGTGCATCACAACCACGATCTAATCTAAGAGCTAAAAGTTGGCTAAAATTATGACCCAAATAGCTTTGTTTGAAATTCCCACCTTCAATAATTCAGTGGCAACAGAACATGCGTCGTGATCATTCTAAACGTATCATGGCATCAGAGAACACAAAAAGTGAGCAGGCAATCCCAATTCATTCATCTTCAACATAACATAAATAGTTGTTAATCTTGAGGTTGTATCTGTCAGGTAAACTCTGAAATCTCATTTTCACCCAGTGTTGACAAGTTACAGGGAAGATATATGAAAGGAACCAGCATCCTTAGTCTACAGTTACAGCTTGCACATTGACCAGACGGTACTTTCCTTTGCATGTGCTTAACCAGATGGTGGTGGAGGCGGTGGCGGCATAGACATGGGAGGCGGAGGCATTCCACCTTGTTGTGGCGGGGGTGGGGGTGGCATCCACATAGGTGGTGCTGACATACCAGTGGGAGGAGGTGGCGGCCTTACCATGCCAACCGGAGGGGGCATCATATTTGGTGGTGGTGGCCTCACTGGGAGCCTGTACTGGAGTTGCGATGTCATGGGGGGCGGCATAGATTGTTGAGGCATAGATTGTTGAGGAGCGGGCCAAGCAGGTTGCCCATGCATCTGCATTGGAGGGGGGAATTGTCCAACAGGTGGAGGTGGTAGTCGAATGTGTTGAATCTGTCCCGGAATTGTGCCATTGCCATAAGGCCGTGGCACAGGGGGACCACCATTTGGAAGACCTTGGGTCGGCGGACCACTTGCAAACATTGTGTGTGGCCTATTCTTCTGAGATCCTGGATTGTTTGCTGCCAGCAGTCGCTCTGCCAATGGTAAACAACATATTAGATCATTGTGAGTGTAAAAATATTCATGAAGGAACTCTAGAATGTAAAAGGATAAGTCAGTTCAAGAATTTCATATGTATCCAGTTTTTAAGAGCTAAAATAACTTCTTCGCGAACTAGCTCCTGTTTGGCGGAGCTTCAGCTCAATTTTTTTTAAAGCTGAACCAAGCAGATCTCAAGACCAAGAATGGAAATTTGTCTTGGATATACATATAATACAATTTGCTTGGAGACTGTTTGGACTAGGATGAAATATAAGTATTGAAGTGAACTGAAGAGTAACCCATGTGCTGGTAGCCAGGGAATCAACTGGATCAATTAGACCACACATTACCTGCTGGTGTGCCATGGCGCTCTCCTTTCGTGTCTTTCTTGTAAGCATAAGAGACAGTGATTGGCCGGTTGCATAAATGTTGGTTGTTCATGGCCTGAAAAATATAGCAGAGAAAGTAGCATGAAACAAATGCCAGACAGCCAGAACCACTGCAAATTGAAATACAGGAAATCAGTGTGATGGATACATTACCTCTATTGCTTGATCAGATGATTCAAAGGAGTCATAGCTCACAAAACCAAAGCCTCTAGAATTTCCAGTTTCAGGATCTCGCATTATCTTTGACAAAAGAAAAAGAAGATCAATAAATTACTGCAGGTGACAACTAGTTTCATCAGAAAATAACAGACACTGCATACAGATGATGTGTTACTCCTAAAACCATCAATTTTATAATAGACACATGACATCTTACAAGACGACTGGTTAGATGAGTTTATCTCAGGGACATGCACAGAATACCCAAAAAGATCTATGAGCAATATCAAACGGGATAATCTCTCAGCTATTATTGTATTTTGTACAAATGAAAGCAGATAGTGCTATCATCTGATGAGCGCTTAATAATTTCAAAATGACTAAACACTGTTACACAGAAGTTCCAGTGACACAAGACCTTGAAAGTAATTGAATTATGAAATGACTATAGTGAATTCATTTGATTCTATGCATAAACTATCACTTGTATTTGCTTCAGGCGTTTATATAAGACTGCTGCTCGTAAATCAGATATTATGCTTGGCTGCTAGATCATTAGCAGAAAACAACAAATCAATATAACTTTGCATGAAGATAAAAGTTGCTGTGTGTCACCTTAGGATTAGTTACAATCACTCCAAATGCACTGAAGGTATCATATAGCAGCTTCTCATCAACATCCTGTTAACAAAGCAAACATGAAAATATTACTCAGTATTCAGATGAATTGAAGAGCGGATAATAAAGAAAGTAGGATTTAGGCCTTCACCGGATCAAGATTGCCAATAAACAGATTTGCTCCAACGTCCAAGCTCTTCTTATCCTGGGAAGCCTGGAATAAGAAAACACAATCATTTTATGTTCAAATGATACTTGTTTTTTCAAAGCCATAATGATAAAGTACTACAGATGAAGGGAAAATACCTTGTTTACTCTTATGGGCTTACCATATAGTTTAATCATGTTCAAAATCTTAATGGCCTGTGGAAAGCAAACAATTAGATAAAAGGGTAACTAAATATGGATGTGGCGATCTGCTAGAGGAAATATAAGAGGTCAACTATGACTTCGCAAAATAATAGACTTACATAATCTGCATCTTCCTCACTCCTGAATTCTACAAATCCATATCCCTGGTGTAAATTCGTAACTCTGTCTTTTGGGACATACACATTAACTACAAATGGAAGAATGTTAATTCTGTTAATAAAACCAAAAACAAATGTATTTGTTTGATATCCAAAATAAAAAAACTTCAATTACATAATAATAATAATATAGACCGTCAAAAACCAAAAGAAACCAAGAATACGAAATGCTGAAAGGCAATTATGCAACAAAACACACAAATGCTATTATAGGGCAAGACAAAAGTGTTACATACAGAAAAACTCTCATCTCACTACAGAAAAATATATACATAAAAAGTCCACTTACCAACAGGGCCTGCTTGGACAAACAATTCCCATAGAAGCTCCTCGGAAACCTATCAGATATGGAAGAACTATCAGCATCAGTTCATGGATTTACAGAAACCGGAGAAACAATATATGACCATATACTACAGGATGTTCATTGTTTCCTATACAGGAGAAGGAGCAAAGTTGTGCTCCATCAGGTAACTGTCAATGTGATTACTATGTGTATTCCGGATCTATGGTTCTATTTGTATAGAGCGTACAGAGAAATTGATATGAATCTGAAAGAGTAAACAGCAATGTTCATCCCAACCTAACAAATAAGCAGTACACTTCACATATAGTCTAGATGCAATGTACTTTAACAACAACGATTGTAACATTACCACCTAGCAAAACACGCACAATTTTCCCAGCGACCGTTCAATCGCAGTCTCATTACTTGTTAACATCTAGCGTCTGCCGTCACTCACGCTGTCCTTGCAAAATGGTTGCGCCACCGCCACTGTACCTTCGATTAAGGAGCAGCGACTTACTCATCCGGTCACCAGTTCACACAAGTAATTCTGTGCTTTAGGGATATTTTATCGTGGGCGGGGATCTACTAAGCGTCGCAATAGCGAGAGGTTGTGGGGAACCCTAACCTGAGGGTCGAGGTTGCCGACGTAGGTGGTGGCGTCCTGGTTGCGCTCCGCCGAGTGCTGCCCGAGCAGGTTCGCGCCCACGCCCGGCGCTATGCGGGTCGTCATGGCTGGCTGGCTGGCCCCTCCGTCGCCGCTGCAAGGAGCGGCGGGGTCACTGGATGGCGGCGGAGCTGGACGGGGCGCGGAGCGTCGCGGCGGTGCCGAGGTGAGGTTTTGGTTGAGGTTCTCGTGTCGGGCCTGAGTCCCTTGATTACTGGCCCAGTTTCCACCTCGAGTCGGTGCGGAGAAGGCGGTAAGTGATTTTGGGCCAGGCTGTTAGCACCGTGGTCCATGGGCCTTCCAAATGTTTAAAGACGACCCGAAA
This sequence comes from Miscanthus floridulus, assembly GCF_019320115.1. Lineage (NCBI taxonomy): Eukaryota > Viridiplantae > Streptophyta > Magnoliopsida > Poales > Poaceae > Miscanthus > Miscanthus floridulus. The sequence goes on along the minus strand of NC_089581.1, from coordinate 64,327,508 downwards.
TGAAGAAGATAAAAACTTTGCAGCTCTGAAAAAAGATAAAGCAAAAAAAAAAAAAAAGATCACCAACTAACCTACACAGTAGATTTCAATTTGAAAACCTAAAATATTTGGCTGAAAGATAAAAAAAAACAAGTTAAGAGAAGTAGCACTCCCAATTCATTTGCATAATGGCTACAATAGTTGCATGTGGTGAGGTGGTTTAGTTTAACGAAAGGGGCTAGTACGAATCTTCGGAGCACCATTTAGCAAGTTTAATAACATAGAAATACATTTATCAAAGTTTATGGATCTAAGTGTTACCTCTTGACAGTTTTAGAGTCCTCTTATGCATTTAAATATTCTTTTAATGTGATTTTTATTGCATATGTTAGATTCAGATATCTTATTTCCATCATTTTATCCTATATTTTTATGCTATAAAATATGCGGCTTACAAATAGTTAGTGTGTCTTGCTTTTTCTCTGTGTTTTGCAAAAAAAAAAAAAACTAGTAGGCTAACTTGCTCTTATATTATATATACAGTGGTCTTGAATGCTTGAAATATATAATGAATCAATGATTCTTCAATTTTGATTTTAAGCTTACACTTAAATGTGGCTTTACCTGCCAGAGGTTAATATACCTATAATCACGGATTAATTCAAGGCACGGTGATTTCTAGACATTGCCATGGTCCATGGACCTTTCATTTGGTATGCATGATATTTATTTGAAACAAGAACTGATTTTTTATTTAATTTCTGTGTGTTCATAGAATGTAGAGATACTTGTAAAATTGATAAATGGAGAGGATAGCAAATATACCCCCGGTTAAAGGAAAAAATAACGAAGTTCCTTGGCCAACCATAGTGGCGAAGCTATACATTAGTGTAGGTGCGCTCACAGTACTGAGTAGATCAATTTCCCACCGTGGTTGACTTAAGTATACAGTATACGAGGCAGGTCCATCCTCCTCTGATTCTGTAACGATACTAGTGCTACGAGATCACTTTAGAACTGAAAATATGTACGTGGATACAAACTACGGCGGAATTGGTAGTCGCCGGCAATTCTCGAGCCGCAGCTCAACGCCAGTTCCGACGCCAACCAAGTAAGTCCCCTGCTCTTCTCCTCCCCTCTCTTAATACTCTCTGTTACAGCTGCCAAGCAGCACACGCTGAGTTGGTGAAAGCTCTAATTTGGCTTTGGTAAATTGATGAAACCCTATGTACTAACCTATTTACTCTAAGTGAATATGAGATAGGGTAGCACATTCTAAGTGGTGGAGCAAATGATGATGATCAAGATGATGGTGGAGGCCATGGTGATGAAGTGCTTCTGATGCATGCGCCCAGCTGCAAAAGAAAAAGGTGCAGGTTTTTTTTCCTCTCAAATTTGCTTCGCCGCTTTTTTTTCTAGGGGCAAAAACGTCTTTTTAACAGCCAGTTAACACCGTTAGCTAACGGATTTGACGGTAGTGTCAAATTAGGGATGAAAGTTGAAGTGAGTGTCAAATAGGAAACGAAGAAAATTTTAGGGCCAAGAAAGGAACGACTCATTTTCTCAGTGTCAAATAAGGAATTCTCTCATAATTTTTACACGTACAAATACTTTCAGCATGATGATACCGTTAGTTCGCAGGTTCCTTTCAATCTCCCTCATGTTTAGGTTAATCCCCAATCTCGACAAACAATCATCCTGCATCGAAACATTCCTGCTGCATACTTTTAGTGCATAAATTACATCCTTAATTTTTCCCACTATATGATTCTAAAGGTTTACACACTATGCAATTTGGTGTCTTGCTTTCGAACACGTGCATGACTAACTTTTGTGCTTATTTTCTTACCATCGGCCTCTGCGACAGAGTACATGAATTTGGTTTTACATGCTAAGCACCGATTGCATTTATTATTGTTTTGCAGGCTGCCATCTGCATGCGTGGAGGACTAGCATGTACATGTACATATGTTTTGGTGACATGGTGCAGCCTGCCAGAACCATAAGGCTCATGGACCATACATTTGATGACAAGGTAGCACCACCTGTGCCTTAAGACGTTTTGCCTCTACATATACATCATCCCCCGTTGATGATATATATTCAGTTTATACGTTTCAGAGCGACATAAATATTTAACAGTTTTTTTAGCTGCAATAAACAATCTTATCGATCTATCCGTGTTTTAAATAATCTCGTCGACATAGTTTGATGCACTACAGCTATTAATTTCCCAGATAGCTAATCTTCACAAACACACTCTTTTTTTGGGTGCATGATCAGACCATGCTTGCTGAAAAACCAACTCAGTCATGCTTCAGTTTCAAGGCTGCCTGCAGCAAGGTAATAATATGAGCATCGTTAGTTTCGTGGTTGCATGGTTATTATTTTCAGCACCCATATCGTTATTATTTTCAGGTAGAATGATGTCTTTGGTTTCCTGTATGGTTCCGTAGCCTGCTGTCAAATGCTTGCTACCCAAGAATACGTACCTCTTCCAATGCCATATTCAACCCCCTAATTAACTGCATATCTGGACAGCACTATTCTCATAATCATTGTGCAAAACATTACAGATTTTTGGGTGTGACCTATAAGGCGTACGAAATTTGGAAATAAACCAGCATTTTAACATTACCTCTACATTCGGTACAGACGGTCAGATCAAAGCACATTTGTGTTCCTGCTTTGTACCTGATTGATACAAATACAGGCTAAGATTATTATGACTCCTACCCATGTTTCAACATAAGCACTATTGCTTACCTTGTGTTGAGATAAATTATGAGCTTATCGATTTCAGGTTGTGCATTGTCTTGTTTGTTTTGCTGTCTCCTAGGTTTTCAGACTAAAAAAACTTCTTTCACGGCCTAATCTGGGCGCTGAGCATTAGAGGTCACAAAAAAAAGATGTTTTAGTCGATAAAGATCTATGGTAACGTAGCACCATTTGTGTAGTATTGCTGAATCCTCGTTTTTTTGGGTTGTATTCTATAGCAGCCAGTCAGTCATTCTTTGTACCTAAACACCCCACAGTCCTATGTATAACAAATTTACTGGAGTGATACCAATTGCAATCTTTTATGAATCCACTCAAATAGCATTAGATGATAGAAGTCATTTAGTACAGGAAAAAAAATCTAGATGACAGAAGTCATTCAGTATAAGAGAGTATGGTTCCAACAGAGATCATGTGCCTTTATTTATATTTTTTCCAGGGATTTTAGCATGCTTTTTTTTAGTAGATTAGCCAATTTTCCAAGCCTTTTTCCTTCTCAACCAAGCTAGAAAAGTGGTTTGCGCTCTTTATAGTATGTTGACCTGATTTATGAAGTTACTAAGCTTCTACCAGGAAGGTAGCACGATCTTGTGGATTATGAAACAGTTGTATTTATTTTAACAAGAGATTAAGCGTTCTGTATAAATGAAGAAGGTAGGATGTTAAGATCTGGAAATAGTTAATTAGTTGCTTCTGTATGCATTTAAAGTATTCAAGCAAGTTCAGATGCCTCAGCACAATTCACAAATCGGCTACTTTTATTCAAAAGGTGTTTTGTCCCACACCTGCTGTACCAAAACTTAACAATAAATATATGGCTGATTGCTTAGGTGCAGAATTCATGGGTGTAGGCCACGAAGACGCAAATACACGCGTAAGGTAAATGCCATGTCCTTCTTCTAGTTTCTAATTTCTATGTGACTCTAGAGAAAAAAAAAAACTCATGCTTCATGGTCGGTGTGAAAACAGAAGCTTTAGAATATTGCTCATGCAGTGTGAACACCTCAAATAGTTTATTGCATTGCCTTCTATTTTTTTGCTACGAAATGTCATCTACCACATCAATCATTTCATGTTTACAATTCTCAATAGTTTTACCATGTTAAATATAAAAAGAGCACCAATCGTTCTATTTTTGTGCATGACATATCTACATTAAACTCCTAATATTGTTTTCATGCAAATATTAAACATCCTCTTTACCTACGTCTTAACCAGGTGATTTGCCGGTGCGCGCGATGGCACGCATGATGTACTAGTTGCCATAAAGGTACAATCTCATAGTGATGGATGTGATGATGAACATGATAACAAAAGTGGAAGTGATGATGAACCCACTAAAGATGAACTAGTTGATATGTTAGAAGGTACTCAGAAACATTTTGATATTAGGAGAAAGGTGTGACGCCGTCACATAGAAAAATTTCCCGCATGCGCATGGGGCCCGCGCGGCCTCAAACCGTTGAAAATCCGAAGGCGACCAAAACGGAGAGCTTTCTTCCGCGTGATGAGAACGGAGATCTCACTTTAACCAACTTAAGCCATCTGCTGGTGGCCGAGCTGGAGGCGTGATCTCGCTTCCGTGCCCGCCGTCTCCTCCATCCGACGCGTACATGGCCCGCCATCCTGATCCGCAGCAGACCAATAGGTCGGCGGCCCACGCGTCCCCGTCAGGCTGTCGTCCCGTTCCCGTGGGCGCGCTGCTGTCGACCATCATCGTCGACGCGGGCGGGACAGCCGTACAGGTTCGTTCAATTCAACCCGGCAGCTGTGGTGTGGGTGACCACCTGCCAGTGATTAGTGCGCTCAACTGGGCTGCATGCCTGCATTTGCCTTTTCGAACTCACACATGACCTGACCGGGTGCGAAATGCGAATGCAGCAAGTGCATGCATCGAGCCAGGGCCGCCTGTTCCGGCTGCGTTTTTTTTTTCTTTTCCTCCCTTGTTCTTTCCAATCTCTCGTTTACGTTCCGTGTGCCCAGCCAGCTAACTAAGGTGTGTTTGGTTTCCTTTTAGTCCATGTCACATCGAACGTTTGGATGCTATTTAGTAGAACTAAATATGAGTGAATTATAAAACTAATTACACAGATGGAGACTAATTTACGAGACGAATTTATTAAGCCTAATTAATACACCATTAGCACATATTTACTGTAGCACCACATTGTCAAATCATGGACTAATTATGCTTAAAAAATTTATCTCGTAAATTAGCCACAATCTATGCAATAAAGTTATTTTTTTCGTCTATATTTAATACTCCATACATGTATTAAACATTCGACGGAGAGAAACTAAAACTTTCCGGTAGAAACCAAACACCCCCTGACATAACCACCCCCGGGATGGGATGGGCGATGCCGATGGCAACTATCGTATCCAATCTATCCCATCCTATAAAACGGAGCGGCCCGCCCTCCATCATCTGCAGTCGCGGCGTCCAGTCCTCGCGCGCTCTGCTCGGAGCCGAGCCCTCGCACGGGCGGACGAGCGGGAGCTTCGTTCTCCCAATCGCCCCTGCCTTTTTCTTGCCCTGCCCTGCCCTGCCGCCGCGCTTAGCTTCGCTTCTGGGAGATTTTTAGGCCCGAGTCACTCACAGTGGCACTAGAAGGACAGGCGTCTGGGAGATTGGAGAAAAAGGGAAAATGAGAAAGGGATACATACGACAGAGGCACATTTCACCATCAGATTGAACAGGGTCTAACTGCTTCCAGCTGATTTGAGTGCTGCATAGTTGAGGACCTGGATATGATCAGTGCCGTGTTTGCTATCTATAAGATCAAGTGACGTGTCACAGCAGGTGTCTTGACATAGTAGCGGTGAATTTGACGTCGATCGGCTAAAGCAATCATATTCGATTCTTATTCTTTTTCTGGATAGTAGGGTACGCATGTCTGGTTGCTGTTTGTCTTCAATTAAGCAGGAATATAACGGCCACCCAAATATTTCCTTGTCCCATTTCTAAACAGTGAAGAATTTTGTGGCAATTTGGGTCTAGTGTTTTTAACTTCTGATCATTGGTTAAAAGTTACTCCAAAACAACATTGGAGTATTTGGTTTTTTTTTGGAGAGTAAGGTGTAAATGCCTGATTCTTGTTCTCCTCAAATTCGTCCGGCTATCCACAATAAATGTTCCTATCCTGTTTCCTGATAACGCATATATGTCGTTTCAATTCATGTAATTATATTAGCTCCGTTCACTTCGCTGAAAAAACAAGCCGAAACACTGTTCCAGCTGATTTGTTGTGAGAGAAAAACACTGCTCCGGCTGAAAAAAATAAGCTGGAAAAGACGGATTATAAGAGAAACGAACAGGGTCATTATCCATTTCATTTGTTTTTTTTTTTAAATCTGAGTGACCATAGACACCACATGCATGTTCTTCTAGATAACGATTTCAGTAACTGTTCCCTTTGATCACTGAAATCATATGAATCAAGACTATGGAATTACTGAAACTGATCTACAGGCGATCTGTTCTCTCTGCTCCAAAGAACAGGATGTAAGTTGTCTACCAAAAAGTACTACAACCAATAATGTCTCAGGAACATTCATCTTTGGTTGTACAAACTGCATGAAAACTGTTCATTTCCATCGACAGGTGCAACAGAACTGCTCCAACTGTGGGGCCTGCATGGGGAAATACTTCTGTGAAATATGCAAATTCTTCGATGATGATGTAAGCGTACTTAAATCCCAGATGATGAATAAGAATCTAAATTTTATACGTCAGTTTCTGCATTTACATAAATATCCCGTGCTTCCTAATCTGACAAACATACTGATCTGTTCCAGATCTCAAAGGGCCAATACCATTGTGATGGATGTGGCATATGCAGGTAACTACCATACTGACAGCTATGTCTTAGACTTACCGCTCAGAAGTCTAAAATTTTGCTAATTGTTCAAAATGATAAATTTGGATTCCTCGTCTTCTTTAACGAGAACCGGTGGCGTCGATAACTTTTTCCATTGTGATACATGTGGTAAGTTTATGCACGAACTTCTTTCTGCTAAGATAAGATTCCATTACATGCTGTGCAACAAAGATTTCACTCACACCCCTGGTTCCCTTGTTGCCATCCGCCAGGGTGTTGCTACAGCAATGTCTTGAAGGATTCGCACCGCTGTGTCGAAAGAGCAATGCATCACAGCTGCCCTGTCTGCTTCGAGGTTAGAGACCCTCTTTTCAACGAAACATCACTCTGAACTTTCCGGTTTCTTGATCTTGAAAAAGATTTCCCTCCCTGCTTTTACAGTATCTGTTCGACTCCACAAAGGATATCAGTGTGCTGCAATGTGGGCACACAATTCATCTGGAGTGCATGAACGAGATGAGAGCGCACCATCAGTAAGTGTGCCGTTCTCTTTAGAGTTCAGAAACTGTGTCACCTGACCTGACAAGTGATAACATCCTCTTTTAGTCAAGATGATCTCAGCCTTGTTTGATCTTCGCAGCTTCTCGTGCCCGGTGTGCTCGAGTTCTGCCAGCGACATGTCCGCCACGTGGTGGAAGCTCGATGAGGAGGTTGCGGCGACGCCAATGCCTGACATCTACCAGAAGAAGATGGTAAGAAACTGACCTCTCTCTGAACCTTGTTCGTCGTCCCGTTACGTCTTTCCACAGTCTTTTGTAATGCACGGCTGTTTGACGAGCCTGAACCTGTCCGATGCCGATTGCTGAAGCTGAACAACAAATGAACACTGCGGACGCAGGTATGGATCCTGTGCAACGACTGCAGCGCGACCTCGAGCGTGCGGTTCCACGTGCTGGGGCAGAAGTGCCCCGGGTGCAGCTCATACAACACCCGGGAGACGAGGGCCGCGTGCCCCAGGATGTGAGGCGGACGAGGCCGAGTCACAAACTCCAGCCTCCAGGGGAGATGCCGTCCAACGATTAGCGGCGATCGTCCAGCAGGACGTTTGCGGCGCTAAGGGTGACGCGGCGAGACCAAGCCGGGCAGTTCAGTCTTCAGTTTGGGGCTGCAGCATTTGCAATATTACTGTGATGCGTCCATGAGTGCTGACCAGGCACACCTGTGTGGATCATGGCCGGCGCAAGGGCCGTAGGAAAGCTGCAGGGTTTGGCAGATTAGTGGGGCTGTTCTCTGTTCAAGTTTACTGCGCGAATGCAACAAAATTCCAACGTCGGCCGTGAGTTCGGCATGTAACCGAACCGATTATTTCTACAGAATCTATTAATACAATAACATGCAGTTTTATCAGCACCACAAATACAAATAATTGCTCCTCTTATGGCAGAGTACCTGCCATTGCCAACAACATAAAATTGTCCACGAGGCACGAGAAGATGGCCCTGTTTTGAATTGATTATAATCGGATTCCTGGACGCCCAACGTGAGAAACCGGAAAATTCCACCGAACAACCCGCGGTGGCCATGATTCTCGCGACCGCCGGTGAGAAAAAAAAAACAAGAAATTAACTACACCGCCGATTTCCCAAATCACGGCCACAGAACCGTAGATGGGATACCGCACCGCGAGGTCGTAGATCTCGATTCCAAATAGGGCCGATTAGGACGCAGTATCATGAAGCAGTTGCTGGTCTTTCAGTTTCCTAGAACACCTCGAGTGCACGTGAGAGTGAGAATCAAACCGTAGGGGTGGAAAATGGAACCGAGCACAAAGCCGCAACTGAACCGGTGGTGTTAAAGCTGCATAAAAAACCATCTCTCAACAAGAAGATAGTTGACCAGGAGCGATAGATTCACAGACCTAGCTAGAGCTGACACGCGGAGAGGAAAGCAAGAGTAGCGTGCCCACGAGACGTAGCGGCCGTCGAAACGCTCTGCCACAACAGTATTTCAATAGAGGAAAATTGCTTTCAAACTGAGGCCTTATTTAGATGCACATGAATTCGTCTCAATCTATAGTCCTGTTTGGTTCCTACAGTCGCTCTTAAAATTCATGTTACATTGAATATTTGGATGTATAGAGTATTAAATATAGACTAATTACGAAACTAATTACACAACTTGCGACTAATTTGCGAGACGAATCTTTTAAGCTTAATTAGTCCATAATTTGACAACGTGGTGCTACAGTAAATATATGCTAATGACAGATTAATTAGGCTTAAAAAATCGTCTCACAAATTAGCTTCCATCTATGTAATTGGTTTTGTAATTAATCTATATTTAATGCTCCTTATTAGTATCTAAACATTCGATGCGACATGAATTTTAGAAGCGACTAAAGAACCAAACACCCCCTATATGTGTTGAGGTCTTGTTTGAATGCATATGTATTCACCTCAATCAACATGTGTTGGAGTGTAATGGAATATAATTTAGTTTAATTTCACTCTAATCCACTTCAATACACGTGGATTGAGATGAATACATGCGCATCCAAACAAGGCTTGAAGTGGATTGGAGTGGAATTAAATAAAATTTCATTCCATTCCACTCCAACACATGTGGATTGAGGTAGATACACATGCATCTAAACAAGGCCTAAGGGTGTGTTTGAGACTCCACGAACTCTGCTCCACGAATTCCACCGTAGAGCAGTTCTATAAAAAAAACCCGCAGTTTGTTGAACACTCCTTTTATTACTTCACTTTTTTCCCTCAAATAGAGTGCACGGAGATGAACTTGTTTGGCTAAAAACAAATAGAGCGGATAAAAACTCCCTAAGTTGCTGTTATTTGAACGACTGAACTTGTTGGAAAGGCTCATCTACGAATTGCCTAGTTGTTATTGCTCTGGCAGGAATTGAATGACATGCTGGGCCGCTTCACAACTACTACTAGGTATTGCTCCTTCTGTTGTAAAATACTCTCTCCGTTAAAAAAAATATATAATTATGAAAATCGTGCCGGTTAAATGGCTTAAGTTTGATCAAGTTTATAGTAAATTGTATTAGCATTTATGTCTCTAAATAAATTTATTATAAAAATATATTCTATAACTAATGTACTGGTATTTATTTTGTCTCATGAATCTTAGCACTTTTTTATATAATTTTAGTCAAATTTTGAATTCTTTAACTCCTCGAAATGTGAAAATTACATTCTTTTGTGGATCGAGGATAAAAAAACGTGGAGTGTAGTAGTCCCAAACATAAGTTGCTCTTATTTGAACGACTGAACTTGTTGGGAAGGCTCATCTAGGAATTGCCTAGTTGTTATTGCTCTTGCAGGAATTGAATGACATGCTGGGCCGCTTCTTAACTTCTACTAGGTATTGCTCCTTCTGTTGTAAAATACTCTCTCCGTCTAAGAAAGAATATAATTATGGGAATCGTGCTGGTCAAATGGCTCAAGTTTGACCAAGTTTATAGTAAATTGTATTAGCATTTATGTCTCTAAATAAATTTATTATAAAAATATATTCTATAGCTAATGTAATGGTATTTATTTTGTCTCATGGATCTTAGCATTTTTTCATATAATTTTAGTCAAACTTTGAATTCTTCAACTCTTCGAAATGTGAAAATTGCATTCTTTCATGGACGGAGGGAGTATAAGTTATTCTGATTTTTTCTAAATACATTATTTTTGCTACGTATTGTCGATGGCGAAAAAGTGATGGGTCGATCCCCACCGCCGACACGTAAGCAAGCCAAGAGAAACCGTATGGAGCAGATCCCAAACTCTCTCCAGGGAGGACAACGGACTGGATGGCCGTGACCAATGGGTGCCAGTCAATTTGACCTTGCAATTGATAATGAGACACGATTGATTAATAATTTAAGGTGAAACATGCCGGTGTTTTGTCCAGACAGTTCCAAATGTGCGGTTAAGTAGCCGATGAGATAAGGCTATCGACTAGAGAGTCGATATCAAGCATGTTCGTGATGCATGGATCTAAATAGTCGATGATCATGAAAACATGCGAAAGGTGTAAAAATTAGACGTGGAAGCATTCATATTCAATGAGAAACATACTACCTTTTAACCAAGACAAAAACAAGTACAAGCAAGTAAATAGACAATATATTCTCAATGTGCGGGCTATCTCCTAAAACAGCCGATTCCGATGTTAGTAAACTCTTGACATCCAAGCACTCAACCATTGAACATGGATAAGTTCATACACCTATCAGATTTAACCTAATACCTCTAATAGTGGGGGTTCGAGCTGGACCAATGCAACCATGATAAAGATAACAGGTTAAACCTTCAAAGGATACGAATCTATACGCACTCAACAGAGTTGTGAAAACATGCTACGATCAAGGAAGCGTAGGCGATTGACTAAATAGCCGATGCGGACACAACATGCAGCCAGAGGCTATGTTTGACCATAAGCAAGATTTACTGTCGATGCAGAAAGTGACCAACATGTAAATATTTGTGATCGGATGTGGGCTAGCACTCAATGACATAGGGTTTATACTAGTTCAGGCAATGTACTCTACGTCTGTTTGAGTCGGTCAGTGACTTTATTCCTGAGCCCAGGTTCTTGAAGTTTGTTGTGGGGTTACAAACGAGAGGGAGAAAAATGAAAGGTGCAAGAGGTCCGATCGGACTCTAGTCTAAAGGGCTGAGAGTGATGGGAGCTCCGCTGTGCACTAAGTGTTCGAACGCTTGTTGTTCGTTGGGATCCTTGGTTGTTCGGATCGTGTGTGTGTTGTTCGAGTTGTTGTGAACTGATCGATCTCCTTATTGGGAGAGAGCGCATCCCTTTTTATAGATGAAGGGGACGACCTTTACAAGAGAGAGAGAGAGAGGGAGTGAGAGTACGCATGCCACTAAGTCTTGTTGCCTACGTCGTCGGGTACAAGATGATTGTAGGCACCCATAACACTATTGATGTCAGACGCATGTGGGAGATTTTTACCGTGTTCTCCACGTAGCGCAAATGATGGCGCCTACAACACTATTGATGCCCAGAGGCATGTGGGGGAGCCTTACCGTGTTTGTCATGGTATGGGAGTTGATGGCGCCTACAATACTGTAGGGTAAATATCGGTGCCCACAACACTGCTTGGGTTCTGATATGCCTAGAAGGTTGTAGGGCACCCTTCTGATATGTCCTGTCGGTACTGTCCTACAGGTGTATAGGGTAAGGTCCTTGGTTTTGCGATTGACTTGAGCGTCCTGCTTTACTTACTCTGCCTGTTTTCCTAGTCCTCACTGAGCGGGCGTCCCCGGTCGGTTGGTCCGAGTCGGCTCTGACTGCACCAGTCGGAGGAGACAACAAAGGTTCGGTGTATCCCCGGTCAGAGACGCAGGTCATAGTTGGAAGCATTGTTGGCTAGTCCTTCCGGTCGGAGAGGCGGGCCAAAGTCAGAAGCGAGGCCTTCTGGTCAGAGAGGCGGGCCAGAGTCAGAAACGGGTGTCGTTCCTTCTTGGCCAGGCCTTTCGGTCAGAGATTGGATCACCCTTCTAGCCTGTCATTAGGTTTTTGGGCCGGCCTAAGAGTTACACGTCGTTCGCAACGTCGTCTGCTAGGCCGAGCCTTTGTTGGGAAGCCAGTCCATGAGGGACCCAGGGTTTATGAACCCG
>NC_089581.1:64212666-64315173 GCF_019320115.1 Miscanthus floridulus | reverse complement strand
TCGCAGATCCATGAGCCAAAGATGAAAGTTGATCCCATTGGGAAAATTATGTTGTCAAGGTCCATCGAGCTCTCGGAAGCAAAGTCGCCGAAAGCCCCTACCTGGCGCGCCAGCTATCGATGTTTTACCACCGATAGCCTGCCACGGGGGTACCCGGGGCAGTATGTTCAGGCTTCGGCGTATGCCAAACTCGATGGTTTACGCAAGAGACAGCCGATTTATCCTGGTTCAGGCCCTCGATCGTAGATCGAGTAATAACCTTACGTGCAGTCGGCCTTAGCCTTTGCGTCGGATTGATTATGATCTGCTCTGTTCTCCCTTTTGACAGGAGCATTGCCCTCCTTTATATAGTCAGAAGGCCAGAGTCCTAGTCGGTTTACAATGAGATTTCCTAGTAGGATTACTTGATAGTTCTACTACTTAAATTTATATGGGAAGAATCCTAGTTGAACTAGATCTTCTCTCTCCCTTGCGGGGTATCCTGTGGGTCCCGTATCGACAATTATGTAGAAATTTTGGATGAATTAAATAGGAACTTGAAAAGTGTTTTTGAATGCATGCAAACTTGTTTAAATCATATCTTGAGTTTCTGTGATCCAAAAATTATAAAATTTTGTGGGTAAGCTAGTCTTGTATGGTAGAAGCTCTGGTTAAAATTTGAGAGTCATTGCATATGTAGTTTTTGAGTTATAGATTTTCATTTTGTCATTGGTAGATACTTGGGTGAATTTTAGTAAATTATTTATGAATCCATTGACCATGAAATTTGTTGGAGAGTATCCTAGTACCCTAAGGATGCTAGGAAAAATATGAAATCTGTTGCTTGACACTTTTCACTAAGGTTTCCTAATTATGCTATTTTAAGCCATTCTATCTTACTATTTTTGTGTAGGTTGTTATACTTACTCAAATGATGTGAAATTTTTATGGTAGTCTACTTAGGGCATGTATTGTCTACTATAATTTTTGTAGATTTAATGGTGTAGTTTTCATATATGTTTACTATTTCCTCTAATTAATTAAATAAATTAAGAAAGGTATTAAAAGAAATGTTTTGGTGATGAACACCCTACTTTCTGGTGTTCTTGTGATATGTGTGATATGTCAGTAAAGTTGGTTTTGTCCAATTAAGTATTTATATCATAAGTTAATAATTAATTGTTTGCATTATGTCCCTCTGGACAGATCTGGGGACTTTGGAAAGTTCCCCATGATATTTTGGTTTTCTGTGAATGAGATGAATACAAGAGTTGTAGATAATTTAGGTAGCTAGCTCCTGTCAAAATTTGAGGGCATTTAGCCTAGTAGTTTAGAAACTACAGCTGTTTAAAGTTAGGTTCCAGTTTTGCTTACTCTCTGCCTTATGAGGACAGAGTTCTGTTGATTTATGAATTCGACTTGGTAAAGTGTTGAATCATGCTTTGAGATCTGAAAATGAATTGTAGACAATTTCATAAGATTTCTAGATTGCCTTGTTGCATGTCATTTGGAATTATAAATCTTCAGTTATGATTAGTTTACTGCACCGTTACATAGTATTTATTTTGCTGAAATACAAATGCTTGAGTGTATGTTGTTGCAAGGTTCTCGTTGATTGTTAGGGGTTAGCCTAACTTGAGAATATGCTTAGGTGCAGGTGCTAGGTCATTAACTGAAGATGAGCAATTATACATTAGGTTGTATAAACTTGGTAAGTAAAGTGATTTGAATAGGGCTTAAGTTGGAATATGCAAACTACAGCGAACATGTGCATTCCCCGAGTATCCCTGACATTCGTCCATGTGCATCCATGATATTTATCTTGCGCATTCATGCAATAGGTGTGCCGGAGGGAGTGATGTTGCTAGAGTTTGAGGGAGCCAACCAGGAGGAGGAGCCCGAGGTGCAGGAAGCCGACGAAGCAGTCGCTGCGGAGGAATTGCCCGAGTGCCCTGACCACCAGCCTTCCTCGTTCCTGAAAGGCAAGCCCTGGAGCATATTAAGCCTCCTATGTTTTCACAAATACATTGAGTATCTTTTATTGTTGATGATGCATTAAGTATAGGAATTGGTTGGAACCAATTGCTGCATTATATATCCTTCCTTGTCCAGATATCGCACTGGAATCCTATTTAAGTTCAGGAACGGGTTAAATGCTTAGCCATGCTTAGTGCGGTAGAAGTCAGGTGATTTCCTGTCACCTGCGAGCTTTAGGATGAGGTGGATCACGGTTGGCTATATTTGCTATCGTGGAAAAAGAACCATGTGAATAAAGAATTAAGACCGGGCGGGGTCTTGTGTAGGTTTAAACATAGTGACTCCGTCTGTGTCGTTTAAGGACCGATACGCTGTACGCCCTCATGTCATGTTGAACGCAGCCTAACACTTAGCTGGCTGGATAAGTTGTTCCGACCGCGAAGCCTAGTAGCTCGATTTAGGCCGGGAACGCGAGCAGTGGCGGCACTCTGGAGGTAGTAAGGATGTGCGGAGAGCCATTGGCATAAGTCCAAGGTGGGTTAGAGTCCCGAACAACCTTGGCAGAGTGGTTCTCTGAGAATGCCAATCTGTTTGGACCCGTGACTTCTGAATTGTACCAAAGGTGACTTGTTGCGACCCTGACGGAGGAAGCAGGGTTTGTGTTTAGGAATACCCTCTAGCTGGATAGGAATCGATTCGAATCGCTGTCTCTCCCAGATAGTGAGAACTTGACTGAGCAGCGGCAATGTAGATTCAATTAATTTAACAATATAGTTAAGTGGATGATGATGATAAGATTGCCACAATGAATACCTGATATGGTTATTAATGTTTGTACCTTAATAAAATGATTGCTTAGTACAGGTGCTAATATAGATGACAGGATAACGGCTAAAAAGTCACTGCTAGTCAGGATAAGAGTTGATCATACTACTTATGCTTTTCTGCAAAAAGAAAGTGTCAGCCAGCTCCACTACATTAAGCTATGCATAACCCTTGGTGTCATTTGTTTGGTTTTCGACGGGTAAGTCTAGCTGAGTACATTCCCGTACTCAGGGTTTATTCCCTCTTGTTGCAGATGACCTTCTATATCAGGGATTCTGCAAGTATTGTCTCCACCCGGTGGGTGATGAAGACTAGATCATGGGCATGATCTCCGTTCTCTTATCTGAATGCTTTTGCGGTCTGTGATCAGCAAACCAGTATGTGTATTTGAACTCGGTGTGTAAGTTAAACTATTTGCTTCCGCATATTTACAAGACTTGTTTTGTAATAACAATGACTCTGTGATGATGTAACCTATTTGCGAACGTATGCAAAATGTTGTAACGTACGATATGTTATGTTGAATTACTGTGATCTTGGTTGTATGCAAGTTGGTTTGAAATCCTTCGAGATTTCGGTTGACTACCGGGTTTCTATGGGCTCAAGTTCGAGAAATTGATCGTTTCGGCAATTGTTTTTGTACTTATACTCTTATAAATTGATCGGTTCTGTGACAGCTGGTATCAGAGCTAGATTCAACATTAAACATGTCTTACGACTATTTAAAAACAAAAGCTTTTGTTGTAAAAAATGGTTTTCAAACTTATAGTTATATATAAGTGTTCAAAAATCAAAATTTTTATGGTATACTGGCGATCACATCCCTTATAGCCCACTTAAGGACTTCTAGGTGGCTTATATATAATTAATTACTAACTTGGCGAAATTGATTGTTGCTATTTCATCGTCCATGCGGCGTGATATTGCATGGGTGCCATTCGTTTGAATGGTAATGTATGGATCAATTGCCTCTACGCTAAGGTAAGTGTGAGTTGCGAGAGCATGACCGTCCAATCGTCGGTCTAGGGGAGAGCTAGTTGTGGTTACTAGAGTATTTACATGTTGCATACATGTATATATGAAGGTACTTAATTGTGGGTACATTTGTCGGGTAGTTTGGATACCGAAGTATATATATCGGGGGATGTATATATGGAGAGTATCTTAGTACTACTTGTGTAATTAGCATTATATCTTGTTGGGTTGGGATGCAATGAAGTTTTTCTGTAGGTACGCTAACAACGCACCGTGTAGATCGACTAGTTACCGCTAATTGAGAGAACGTATGTATGCCACCGTATATTCCGCTAAAGCTTAAATTTCTTAGGTTTGTGAGGACGTACGGAACGAGCATGCATCATATTCACTCATGACATTCATATTGCATTACTCCCTCCCTTATAATTGCTTATCCCAAGTATAAAGTGCAATCTTTCAGCATGAAGTTGAGGAGATTCGCGGTATTGCAAATTATCGTCTGCAACAGTGGGGTCCAACCGCACGCGAGAGAGACGAGCTTCATAACCAGCTGATGCACCTCACTATTGTGAGAGATGAGGCTGCACAAGAATTGGATCATGTGACCCATCACAGAGATGCTTC
Source organism: Miscanthus floridulus (assembly GCF_019320115.1). Taxonomy (NCBI): domain Eukaryota; kingdom Viridiplantae; phylum Streptophyta; class Magnoliopsida; order Poales; family Poaceae; genus Miscanthus; species Miscanthus floridulus. Next base: position 64,310,790 of record NC_089581.1, on the reverse strand, counting down.
TTTAGAGTTAGAAGAAGAGGAATACCCAGAAGAAGTCCATGGTGTCTCCGATGTGGACAGTGATCACTTCGACGAGTAGTTCATTAGCAAGTCTCACTAGTTAAGCTTTTGTAGTCATACTTGTAATGTACTTTAATTCGCTCCCTTCAGGATGCGTAACATTATATTGAAGTTTAAAACTTGTCATGTTGAAATGCACTGCGTATGGCGCTAGTAATCTACTTGATGATGTGGTGATTGAAGAATGAATTATTGCCTCTGTTTATTGTATGAAGTTTTCATTCTCGTCAGTAAATACAGTTTGGCATGATTATATTGTTCCTCTCCAATGTGCTAACATCATCAATAATTACTGGTTGCGCATTGTGCAGATGCCTCGTACTCGTTCCACTGGTGCGAGTGATGATGATGATCTTCCGCCACCACCACCCACACCAATGGAACTAATAGCAATGCTTGAGGAAGGACAGCGCACTATGGCCGAGGCCCTCCGTACGATTGCGAATCATGATGACCATGGTCCATGCCAAGGACTGGATCCAAATCAATACAGTGATTTCAAGGATTTCCTTGACACGAAACCCCCAATCTTTAAGGAGGCTGAGGAGCCTCTACAAGCTGATGAGTGGTTGAATACTCTTGAGCAGAAGTTCTATCTGCTCTGCTTGACTAAGGTGCTAAAAACTGAGTACGCATCGCACCAACTGCATGGGCCTACTGGCATTTGGTGGAGTCATCATCGGTCCACTATGCCTGCTAATGCCCAAATCACTTGGGATCAGTTCAAGTCTGCTTTTAGGGGAAATTACATTCCTCCTGGTCTTATGGCGATCAAACATATAGAGTTCATGAAGCTGACTCAGGGGAACAAGAGCCTGAATGAATACCTGCAAGCTTTCAACAACCTTGCAAGGTACGCTATCGAGTTTGTGGACATCGATGCTAAGAAGATTGCTAGCTTCAAGCGGGGACTTAGCCCCAAACTGATGAAGACCATGGGAAATTGCAAGTGTGCTCATTTTAATGAGTTTGTGAGTGATGCCTTATCGCAAGAGAACAACAATGCTGTATTTGTGGCTTCGAAAAGTCATAAGAGGGCCTATGAGGCAGGTGCCTCACAATCTAAGGCTCCTATCGCACAAAGGGCTCCATTCCGTCCTCCAGCGTTAGCCGCCAAGTTTCGCCCACCATAGAAGAAGAATCCCGCCAAGACTGGGTTTCGCAAGGCATTTACAGTTGCTCTTCCCAAGGGCACGACCAGTCAGGGCAGTTCTAGGGCTCCCCCAAGCAACATGCTGTGCTGGAACTACAACAAGACATGCCACTAGGTAAGGGAATGCCCTTACCCTAAGAAGAATAATTACCAGGGTGGCCATCAGAGACAAGTGAACCACACTAATATTACTAAGATTCCTTCAGGAGAGGTAGTGACTGACGGTAAGTTTCTGATTGACCAACACCCTGTAGTTGTACTATTTGATTCAGGTGCTTTGCATTCCTTCATTAGTCTAGCATTTGCATCCAAGTTTATGCAAAAAACATATACTATTGAGGGTGAGGGTTATTGTATTAGGGCTACCAGTGGTATTATCCCAACCAAGCTGGTAGTTGGGGATGTACAATTTGTGATAGAAGGGCGAAGTTATCAGGTTGATCTGGTAGTTTTACTGGGGCTAGGTATCGATGTGATATTGGGAATGAATTGGATGAGCCATCATGGAGTGCTTATTGATACATTGACTAGGGTAGTTATGCTCAGAGATCCTGGCAATCAGGAGGGTTTTCTAGTACAGTTACCCAGGGACATCAATCTTTCTTGCACAACCAATGCGGTGCAAGCAAAGTCTCTGGCAGGTATCCCCATCGTGTGTGACTTTCCGGATGTTTTCCCGATGATTTGCCTGGATTGCCCCGGATTGAGAAGTAGAATTCAAGATATAGTTGCTTCCTGGTACAGCTCCCATCTCTAGAAGGCCATATAGAATGCCTCCTAATGAACTAGCCGAACTTAAGACCTAGTTGAATGAACTGCTAAAGAAAGGCCTTATCCGCCCTAGTTCATCTCCGTGGGGGTGCCCAGCCATCTTTGTGAAGAAGGATCAATCTCTATGCATGTGTGTAGATTATAGACCCTTGAATGCAGTTACAATCAAGAATAAGTACCCTCTGCCACGCATCGATATCTTGTTTGATCAGTTGTCTAAAGCAAAAGTTTTTTCCAAGATTGATTTGAGATCTAGGTATCATCAAATCAAAATTCGGCCTGAGGATGTCCCAAAAACTGCATTCTCTACAAGATATGGTCTGTATGAGTACCTTGTTATGTCTTTTGGATTGACCAATGCCCCCGCACATTTTATGTATCTGATGAATTCAGTGTTTATGCCCGAGTTGGACAAATTTGTGGTGGTATTTATAGATGATATCCTGGTCTATTCTAAGAATGAAGAAGATCATGTTGAACATTTGCGGGTGGTTCTTACTAGATTGCGAGAACACTGGCTGTATGCAAAGTTCAGCAAATGTGAATTTTGGCTTCGTGAGGTACCTTTTCTTGGACACGTGTTGTCCGATGGTGGAATTATGGTTGATCCCACCAAGGTGCAATAAGTATTGAACTAGAAGGCTCCCATCTCGGTGCACGAGGTTTGGAGTTTTTTAGGGTTGGCTGGCTATTATCGTCGCTTCATCTCGGATTTCTCTAAAATAGCCAAGCCTATGACTCGATTGCTGCAAAAAGACATGAAGTTTGTCTAGACTCCTAAGTGTGATGTGGTTTTCCATACCCTGCGAACTCTTCTAACATCGGCTCTGGTTTTGGCACAACCGGATATCGAGAAACCTTTTGATGTAATCTGTGATGCATCAGGTATTGGGTTAGGAGGTGTTCTTATGCAAGAGGGTAGAGTCATTGCTTATACCTCTCGCCAACTTCGGAAGCATGAAGTGAATTATCCAATGCATGACTTGGAACTCGCTGTAGTTGTTCATGCTTTGAAGGCCTGGAGACATTATCTACTTGGCAATGTGTGCAACATCTACACTGATCATAAAAATCTCAAGTACATCTTCACTCAACCAGAGTTAAATATGCATCAGAGAAGATGGCTCAAGTTGATCAAGGATTATAACCTCCAAGTGCACTATCACCCTGGCAAGGCAAACATCATCACGGATGCCTTAAGCAGAAAGTCTCATTGCCACTCATTGATTGAGAGTGATGTCCATTTGTCAAAGCTCCTTCATCCTGCAGTCCTACACAACATCACTATCAGTTGTACTCTACAGAGTCGAATTATCGAGCTACAGAAGACAGATGCAGGTGTGTTTCACATCAAGCGCAAGATGAAAGAGCAAGAAACCAAACATTTTTGAGTAGATGAGGAAGGCGTATTATGGTTCAAGGATAGGTTGGTAGTTCCGAAGGATAGAGAGCTTAGAAATCAAATCATATCCGAAGCTCATTCCTCTAAACTATCTATTCATCTTGGTAGTAGTAAAATGTATCATGATTTAAAGCCTCGATTTTGGTGGACCAAAATGAAGAAAGAGATAGCCGCTTATGTGGCTAGGTGTGACACTTGTTGTCGGGTCAAGGCGGTACACATGAAAGCTAGATTACTTCAGCCACTCTCTATTCTAGGTTGGAAATGGAAAGAGATAAGTATGGATTTTATAGTTGGACTCCCTACTACTCAGAGGAATTTTAACTCAATTTGGGTAATTGTGGACCGACTGACCAAGTCGGCACACTTTATTCCGGTCCGCATAGATTTTTGTCCAACCGACTATGTGGAGTTGTACTTCAACCAGATAGTCCGACTTCATGGGATCCCTCGTACTATTGTCTCAGATAGAGGACCACAGTTCACTGCTCGCTTTTGGGAGCACTTACATGGATTATTAGGGACTAAGCTCGTAAGAAGTTATGCCTATCATCCGTAAACCAATGGGCAAACTGAACGAGTGAATCAAATCTTAGAAGATATGTTGAGAGCATGTGTCATCTTGGCTAAGGGCTCATGGGAAAAATGGTTACCCCTAGCTGAATTCTCGTACAATAATAGTTATCAAGAGAGCATAAAGATGGCACCGTTTGAAGCTTTGTATGGCCAGAAGTGTAGAACCCCGTTGAACTGGGTAGAAGCCGGTGAAAGGAGATATTATGGAATTAATTTTGTTCAAGAAGCCAAAGAACAAGTCCGTACTATCCAAACCCACATGGCCGCAGCTCAAGCTAGGCAGAAAAGTTATGTTGATCGACGTAGAAAACCTATTGAGTTCGAAGTTGGAGACTTCGTATATCTGAAAGTCTCACCTATGAAAAGTGTCCAACGCTTTGGTGTGAAGCAAAAGCTTGCGCTGAGATATGTTGGTCCATTTGAAATCATTGGACAAAGTGGTAAAGTGGCATACAAGATTCAATTACCTCCTGAGATGAGTGCTATCTTCAATGTCTTTCATGTATCCCAATTGAAGAAATGTCTTCGCGTCCCAGAAGAGAGAGTTCCATTGGGTGATATCGAGTTAAAATCTGATTTGACCTTTGAAGAAAAGCCGGTTCGAGTGATTGACACTCGTGAGCGAGTGACTCAGAGTCGGGTAGTCAAGTTCTACAAAGTCATGTGGAGCAATCAGGGTAGTGAACGCGATGCAACGTGGGAAAGGGAAGATTATTTGAGGGATAGTTATAAGGAATTATATCAACAATGGTACGCTTTTCAAATCTCAGGACAAGATTTTTATAAGGAGGGAGGGCTGTAACACCCTAGGTGTTTGCCTTCCACATTTGCACTTGCATTTCATGGACATGAGCATCATTCATTCATTCACAAGCTTATATCACATGAAACATGTCTTTGAAACATTGCAACATATCGTTATGTTTCATGTGTGTTGTTTCTTTTATGAAATGTAAAGTGTGCAACACTTAAGTGCAACATGTGCCACTCCCTTAGTGAAACAAGGTTAGTTAGTACTATGCAACACACTCATGAAATAAGTGAAACATGACTATGAAACAGTTATAACATTTCATGTGTTTTCATTGTTTCAGTACATACCTTGCTTGATTATTGTGTGACCAATGTATGGTGTGGCTAAAAACTCTTTTAAGAAACTTAGTTACACCTAGAATGTCATTTGGGACATTGTTCATGTTGATCACTTTGACTAATTAGGTTCTCAAGTTATGGTTTGACCAAATTTGACCCCTGAACCCTTTGGTTTGACTGTTTAAAAAGTGTGGCTTAGGATATTTGCATGTCTGAGCAACCTAAAACAAAGTTGTAGACAACTTAATAAGGAACAAACTTTGTTTAGAAGCCAAGTCATGAAAAAGTGCACAACATGCTCCAAAAGGACCCACAAGTCAGCATTGAAGGTGGACTCAACACTTAGAAAATTTTCTAAGTCATTTCTGATTTTCTAGTTTCGACCACCTATGTTTGTAGCTTTGTATCTCCTTAACTAGGCCGAACCAGCTGGAGCTCCAATTGACAAAGTTGAAGTACTCACTTAGATCTCCAACTTTGTCAACTACACCTCTAGCCAGATCAGCACGGATTGGGAGATATAATCGCTTGAAATTGTCCTATCAGTCGGTCGTTTGCTGCCGATTCAAAAAAGTTCAGACTCGGTCGTGGCCGACCGGCCACAGCTCACGGCCGCCGCATGGATGCCATGCGCCATGACCGGCATGGCATCGCCGCGCGCTAGCAAGCCGTGAAGGCGCACCCGCCTGCCTCCTTCCCTCGCTCACTCGTTCACTCCCTTCCTTTTCTCGCTCTCTCGCGGCTGAGCACACCACTGCTAGCGCCACCGTGAGCTCCGCCTCCGTCCAGCTCCCTCGCCTCACCACCATTGTCCGATTGATCATGGCCATAGCTCCACCACCATCACCTCTATGATCTCCACCTCTTCACGCTCGTGTTGCCCCATTTGGTGAGCCACATTTTGCGAAGCGCTCGAGCGGGAGGCCGGCCAGAGCGCCGCTGCTCGCACGGCCATCGTGGCCCCATCTCCCTGTTCCCTCTCTCACTAAGCTCTCTACCATCCTAGTACCCTCCTAGCTTGCTGGTGCTCGAGTAGGAGTAATGTTAGACGCTACCGTGTGTGCATGCCTTGGCCGCATACACGAGCTCACCGTCGCTGGCCATGCCTGGCTCGTCTCCGTTCTAGCAAGCGCAAGCATGAGCTTCCCTGTTAGCTATAGTTTCTACCCTCTAGATGTATTTCGGTGATTTGCTGTATTCACGCCGGGCCGCTGACCTCATTGGTGTACCCAGAGCGCCGACGCTGGCCGGTGCACATGGCCAGGCACCTGCACTGCACCTCGGAACCCTAGTTCGCCTAGGAAGCTTCGCCATGGTCTTGCGGAGCTCGTACTGAGCTCGAGCGGGACAATGGTAGGCCGCCGTCATCGGAGCGCCGCCGTACCTTGTGCACCGCCGCTGCTCTCGCCACCGGCAAGGCTAGGGTTAGGAATAGGTCGTGTTCTTGGTACCAGTCGGTGCGGGTTGCTTAGGGGATCACGTTGGTACACTTGGTTTCGCCGGAGGAGCCACCGCCGGCGAGCCTCGCCGTGTGCCGTGCCGTCACGTGCGCCTCCTCTGTTTTGTCTCGCTGACCGGTGGGTCCGGCTAACAGCCGGGTCCCACTCGTCAATGACTGCTTGTTTCTAAGGATAGCTCAAAAATGCAGTTTTGAATACTGATTTGATATTTTTGTATCTCTTGTTTTGTAGATCCAAATTGGATGGTTCCAATTTTGTTAGACTCATAGTTAGGTCTAGTATTTAAGAAAAATATGTCTTGAACACATTATGTAGAAATTTTGGATGGATTAAATAGGAACTTGAAAAGTGTTTTTGAATGCATGCAAACTTGTTTAAATCATATCTTGAGTTTCTGTGATCCAAAAATTATGCAATTTTGTGGGCAAGCTAGTCTTGTATGGTAGAAGCTCTAGTTAAAATTTGAGAGTCATTGCATGTGTAGTTTTTGAGTTATAGATTTTCCTTTTGTCATTGGTAGATACTTGGGTGAATTTTAGTAAATTATTTATGAATCCATTGACCATGAAATTTGTTGGAGAGTATCCTAGTACGCTAAGTATGCTAGGAAAAATATGAAATCTGTTGCTTGACACTTTTCACTAAGGTTTCCTAATTATGCCATTTTAAGCCATTCTGCCTTACCATTTTTGTGTAGGTTGTTATACTTACTCAAATGATGTGAAATTTTTATGGTAGTCTACCTAGGGCATGTAGTGTCTACTGTAATGTTTGTAGATTTAATGGTGTAGTTTTCATATATGTTTACTATTTCCTCTAATTAATTAAATAAATTAAGAAAGGTATTGAAAGAAATGTTTTGGTGATGAACACCCTACTTTCTGGTGTTCTTGTGATATATGTGATATGTCAGTAAAGTTGGTTTTGTCCAATTAAGTGTTTATATCATAAGTTAAAAATTAATTGTTTGCATTATGTCCCTCTGGATAGATCTGGGGACTTTGGAAAGTTCTCCACGATATTTTGGTTTTCTGTGAATGAGATGAATACAAGAGTTGTAGATAATTTAGGTAGCTAGCTCCTGTCAAAATTTGAGGGCATTTGGCCTAGTAGTTTAGAAACTACAGCTGTTTAAAGTTAGGTTCCAGTTTTGCTTACTCTCTGCCCTGTAAGGACAGAGTTCTGTTGATTTATGAATTCGACTTGGTAAAGTGTTGAATCATGCTTTGAGATCTGAAAATGAATTGTAGACAATTTCATAAGCTTTCCAGATTGCCTTGTTGCATGCCATTTGGAATTATAAATCTTCAGTTATGGTTAGTTTACTGCACCGTTACATAGTATTCATTTTGCTGAAATACAAATGCTTGAGTGTATGTTGTTGCAAGGTTCTCGTTGATTGTTAGGGGTTAGCCTAACTTGAAAATATGCTTAGGTGCAGGTGCTAGGTCATTAACTAAAGATGAGTAATTATACATTAGGTTGTATAAACTTGGTAAGTAAAGTGATTTGAATAGGGCTTAAGTTGGAATATGCAAACTACAGCGAACATGTGCATTCCCCGAGCATTCATGACATTCGTCCATGTGCATCCATGATATTTATCTTGTGCATTCATGCAATAGGTGTGCCGGAGGGAGTGACGTTGCTAGAGTTCGAGGGAGCCAACCAGGAGGAGGAGCCCGAGGTGCAGGAAGCCGATGAAGCAGTCGCCGCGGAGGAATTGCCCGAGTGCCCTGACCACCAGCCTTCCTCGTTCCTGAAAGGCAAGCCCCGGAGCATATTAAGCCTCCTATGTTTTCACAAATACATTGAGTATCTTTTATTGTTGATGATGCATTAAGTATAGAAATTGGTTGGAACCAATTGCTGCATTATATATCCTTCCTTGTCCAGATATCGCACTGGAATCCTATTTAAGTTCAGGAACAGGTTAAATGCTTAGCCATGCTTAGTGCGGTAGAAGTTAGGTGATTTCCTGTCACCTACGAGCTTTAAGATGAGGTGGATCATGGTTGGCTATATTTGCTATCGTGGAAAAAGAACCATGTGAATAAAGAATTAAGACCGGGTGGGGTCTTGTGTAGGTTTGAACATAGTGACTCCGTCTGTGTCGTTTAAGGACCGATACGCTGTACGTCCTCATGTCATGTTGAACGCAGCCTAACACTTAGCTGGCTAGATAAGTCGTTCTGACCGCGAAGCCTAGTAGCTCGATTTAGGCCGGGAACGCGAGCAGTGGCGGCACTCTAGAGGTAGTAAGGATGTGCGGAGAGCCATTGGCATAAGTCCAAGGCGGGTTAGAGTCCTGAACAACCTTGGCAGAGTGGTTCTCTAAGAATGCCGATCTGTTCGGACCCTCGACTCCTGAATTGTACCAAAGGTGACTTGTTGCGACCCTGACAGGGGAAGCAGGGTTTGTGTTCAGGAATACCCTCCAGCTGGATAGGAATTGATTCGAATCGCCGTCTCTCCCGGATAGTGAGAACTTGACTGAGCAGCGGTAACATAGATTCAATTAATTTAATGATATGGTTAAATGGATGATGATGATAAGATTGCCACAATGAATACCTAATATGGTTATTAATGTTTGCACCTTAATAAAATGATTGCTTAGTATAGGTGCTAATATAGATGACAGGATAACGGCTAAAAAGTCACTGCTAGTCAGGATAAGAGTTGATCATACTACTTATGCTTTTCTGCAAAAAGAAAGTGTCAGCCAGCTCCACTACATTAAGCTATGCATAACCCTTGGTGTCATTTGTTTGGTTTTCAATGGGTAAGTCTAGCTGAGTACATTCCCGTACTCAGGGTTTATTCCCTCTTGTTGCAGATGACCTTCTATATCAGGGATTCTGCAAGTATTGTCTCCACCCGGCGGGTGATGAAGACTAGATCATGGGCATGATATATGTTCTCTTATCTAAATGCTTTTGCGGTCTATGATCAGCAAACCAGTATGTGTATTTGAACTCGGTGTGTGAGTTAAACTATTTGCTTCCGCATGTTTACAAGACTTGTTTTATAATAACAATGACTCTGTGATGATGTAACCTATTTGCGAATGTATACGAAATGTTGTAACGTACAATATGTTATGTTGAATTACTGTGATCTTGGTTGTATGCAAGTTGGTTTGAAATCCTTCGAGATTTCGGTTGACTACCGGGTTTATATGGGCTCAAGTTCAAGAAATTGATCGTTTCGGAGATTGTTTTTATACTTGCGCTCTTATAAATTGGTCGGTTCTGTGACACCATTCTGTAACATCCTGCCTCTCTGAGGCTGGGCCCGCTTACATCTGGCAGCTTCTCTAGGATATAGACTCCCCTCATAGACCAACACAGGTCTTTTCTGTGCACTTTGTCTTCACTCGTGTGCACCCAGGAAGAACTTCTCGGTCGATCACCCATCGCTCCAGGCCAAGCACGCTTAACCTCGGAGATATTTGCAGATGGGCTTCCAGAAAAGAAGTTGCAACTTATTGGTATGAGTATCCTATTAATCCTGTTAAGCCCTGGGCCAGGATGTTACATCCTCACCCCCTTAAGAGATCGACGTCCTCGTCGATCAATCCCAAGTCAGGAGCGTCCTCTCTTGGCCATGTCCGTGTGTCCAGAGCCAGCGCATGTGCCATGCTGTGTGACCACACCGGATCCACACTAGCCATGCGCACCATGCCTGCGCAACTGCGACACACACGCCCATGAAACCACGAGAGTCGGCTCTGATACTATTCTGTAACGTCCCGCCTCTCCGAGGCCGGGCCCGCTTACATCTAGCAGCTTCTCTAGGATATAGACTACCCTCACAGACCAACATAGGTCTTTTCTGCGCACTTTGTCCTCACTCGTGTGCACCCGGGAAGAACTTCCCGATCGATCACCCATCGCTCCAGGCCAAGCATGCTTAACCTCGAAGTTATTTGTAGATGGGCTTCCAGAAAAGAAGTTGCAACTTATTGGTATGAGTATCCTATTAATCTTGTTAAGCCCTGGGCCAGGATGTTACAGTAAATTTGCCCAATCCAATCTTAAGATGTTCTTTCTCCAACTTGAGCTTCTTGTTCTCTTCCTTGAGTGCATCATTGTTTTTCTCTTCCTTGAGTTTCTTGTTCTCTTCTTTGAGCTTCTCATTCTCAAGAATCAAGTCACCATCATGATCAAGAGTTTCTAGCACTATAGTGTTGGTGGTTTTGAGCTCTTCAAGATCTTTCTTTAGCTTTTCATTGTCATTCTTGAGCTTGACATACTCATCATAATTATCGGTCTCAACCACTTGCTTGCCCTTGCTACTAGAACTTTGCTCAATGCTCTCAATGATCAAATCATCACATGATGTAGCTATATCAATCTTAACAACATCATTAGTAGCATCATGTGGCTCATTGGATAAAAATTCTTGAGCAATGACAAGATTATTATGATTAATCTTAGGATTGGTATATTCATCTTTTAGCATATTATGGCTAATGATGAGCTCATTGTGTATCCTCTCAAGTTTATCATGTTTATCTTTAAGCTCTTTCTTAGAAGATTTGAGCTCCTTGAGTTTGGATGACATAGCATCATTTGCTTCTCTAAGCTCAACACTAGCCTTTTCGGCTACATCATATTTAGCTAAAAGAGAATCATTCTTAGCTTCTAGCTTGTCATTTTTAGCTCTAGTCTTTCTAATGATCTTAGTATATTGATTTAACAATTTAACAAGATCATCATATGAAGGTGTTTCATATTCATCATCGTCACTATCACTATCACTATCATCATTGTTAGCATGATCATCACCACTACTATCATCATCATTTGATACCTTGTGTTCACCTTTGGCCATAAGGCATAGGTGTGTAGAGGATGATGGCGGTGGTGTCGGTGAAGATGATGAAGAGTCAATCAAAATGGCGGCCACCTTCTCATTATCACTATCATCATCGGATGAGCAACTTAATGAATAAATGTCCGTGAGCCAATCACCGATGATGTATGCCTTGCCATTCTTCTTTTTCTTGTGAAAGTCCTTCTTGCCATCCTTCTTCTTGTATGGCTTGTTTTTCTTCTTCTCATCTTCTTCTTCATTACTTGAGTCATCTTTCTTGCCCTTATACTTGTCCTTGTGCTTGTCTTTCTTGGGCTTTGTGCATTGGTGTGCTAGATGACCAAGTTCTTCACAATTATAGCAATCCATCTTCGAGATTGGCTTCCTTCTAGAGCTAGCGAAGAACTTCTTTTTCTTGCCATCAAACTTGATGCCACTCTTGTTAAGCTTCTTTAGCATCTTGGTGGTTCTTCTCACCATGAGAGCAAGACTTGCATCATCAATTTCATCATCACTTGAGCTCTCATACTCAAGCCTTGCTTTGCCCTTCTCTTGGCTAGCTTTGAATGCTAAGTCCTTGTATTTCTTCTTAGTAGAGGATGAGCCATCTTGTGGTGTGATGTGCACGTACATCTCATAAGCATTGATCTTTCTCAAGATTTGTGTCGGTGTAGTGGTGGAAAGATCACCTTGATGAAGCACAGTCATAATATGCCCATATTTGTCGATGGAGAGGACACTCAAAATCTTTCTTACAACATCGGATGGTTGCATTTGAGTAAATCCAAGCCCATTGACTTCCTCTATAAGAATATTCAAGCATGAGTATATTTCATTAGCACTCTCTTTAGGAAGCATTTCAAATGAATTTAGCTTTTTCATGACAAGATGATAGCGTTCCTCATGCTCGCTCTTTGTTCCCTCATGGAGCGCACAAATATCCGACCATAGTGCATGGGTGTCTTTATGGTTCCTCACCTGGTTGAACACATCTTTGCAAAGGCCTCTAAAGATAGTGTTTCGAGCCTTTGCATTCCATTTCTCATAATTCACCTTATCACCTTGTAGGTGTGTGGCATCCCAAAGTTTTGGGAAGCCTTGTGAGGTGGCTCTAAGTATTCCAACATCTAGAGCTTCTAAATACGCCTCCATGTGAATTTTCCAATAAGGAAAATCATCGCCCTCAAAGATAGAAGGAGGTCTATCCCCGTGAGACATCTTTCTCTAGGCGGTTAAGCCTAAATACGTAAGCATGAGGCTCTGATACCAATTGAAAGGATCAAGATGCCCAAGAGGGGGTGAATTGGGCTAATTCTAAATTTCTTTGTAATAATTAAACCCTATAGTTATCCCAACTTCACCCCTTATGCCTAGAAAGTGTTTCTGATGTTCTACCCCACAAAAAGTCTTGCAACTTAAGTTCCAATCCTACTCTAGCATGGCAATTCTATGAATGTAAAGACAAGAATTGAATTGCTCAAAGTAAATGCTCAAAATAAAGAGAGAAGGAGGAACGCGGCGATGTTTTGCCGAGGTACCAGAGAGTCGCCACTCCCCACTAGTCCTCGTTAGAGCACCTGCACAAGGGTGTAGCTCCCCCTTGATCCACACAAGGATCAAGTGCTCTCTACAGGTTGATTTTTTGACACTCTGTCATGGTGAATCACCCACAACCGCTCATAACTTGAGTTGGGTCATCCACAAGCTCCGCTGGATGATCACCAAGCTCCCAATCACCACCAAGCCATCTAGGTGATGGCGATCACCAAGAGTAACAAGCACAAACTCTCACTTGACCACGACAATCCTAATAAGAAGGGTGGATGCACACTTTGCTACTCTTGCTTTCACTAATGAGGTCTCACTCTTGGATTCTCAAATCTCAATCACCTTACTAGGACCTTGCTCTTCTTGACACTCTCAAGGGTATTTCTCAACTGTTGGAGTGAGCAAAAGTACACCCTCACACGAACAGAGGAAGTATTTATACACCCGTATTCAAAATGAACCATTATGTGCCTCTGCGGGGTGACCGGACGCTCTGGTCAAGTTGACTGGATGCTTCGGTCAGTTCTCCCTGACTTCCAGTGTTTAAGTTGTGACTAGACGCTGGACAACATCCGGTCAGCACTTGACCAGATGCGTCCGGTCATGATTTTCCCTCTCTGGAACCTTACTAGAGTCGATCGGATGCTGGGACCCAACGTCCAGTCACTCACCTCTCAGCGTCCAGTCACACCAAACAAAAATACCTTAATCAAATGAACTGACCGGACTCTACACCAGCATCCGATCACATCGGAACTAGCGTCCGGTCAGCATTTGACCCTCCATTCACTTCCAACTCGCAATCATATGTGAATGACGTTCGCTCCAATTGATTTAAGGACTTTTTAGGAGCTACCTAGTGCTAGATTTAGCAAGTGTGCACCACACCTAACCCACTAGACTTACCTAGGTCAAGCTACCCGTCCATACCCCCCTTAATAGTACGACCAAAGGAAAAACAAAGTCCTAAACTACTCTAAGTGTCTCTCCAACACCAAACGACACTTAGAACTAGTCCATCCTTAACCTTGTCATCCATCCTTTGAAAACCAAAACAATTTCATAGGGGCATAACAACCATGATTGCCTAATCAATCTCCATTACCATGACCTAACTTAATTGCCTCTGCAAAACACACATTAGTCATAGTAATTATGTATTGTCATTAATCACCGAAACCTAACTAGGGGCCTAGATGCTTTCACAAGGGATCAGGAGAGATGGACTCACAGACCCAGGCATCAGGCGTAGCCAAGGCATGAGAGGGATTGACCGAGATAGAGTCATGAATCTAGGCGTCGGTCATGCTAAGGCGTTTGGACATGCCGAGGCATTCGGATGCAGGCGTTGTGCACAACGAGGGATCGATCGAGCCGGAGTCGTGGATCCAGGCGCTGGGCGCAATGAGGGATCGAGCGAGTCAGAGCCACATATCCAGGCGCTGTGCGTAGCGAGGGATCAGGCAAGTTGAAGTCATGGATCCAGGCGTCGAACGTGCTGAGGCGTTGGGCATTCCGAGCCCCTGAGCCTCATTGGGCTTGGTAGGGGTCGGTCGAGTTTCGTGCATTACACCGTCCATAGTTTCTCACAATCGGAGAGGATGAGCTAATGTCCCCTGCCTCGATGGCTCGAGTGGTGCACTCGGTGAGCTCGCTAATAGGCACGTTCGAGTGTAATCTAGGTTCATCGTTTGTGATGGGGTCAACATAGCCCTCATGTGGTATTCCATTGCTCCTTAACCCACAACTCAGTAGATGCCTAGATTGTTCTAGAGACTAACCTAGGTGGCCCACTGGCCTCCCCTCGATGGAGATTTTGTGGGAATAGTTTGAGGTTAGGATCGAATGAGAAGGTTGAGATGACCTTGTCTGCTTTAGAGCGGACTGGGCGAGGGTCGCTCAAGGCTCATCTATGTTTTCTCCCCTAGCTCTGTTTGACACAGGATGGCCTCGAGCCCTTCGTGGGTCAGCCTTTGAACCTCGGTCGGTCATTGCTCATGTTGAATGAGGCAACTGCCGCTTCATGACACAACACGGAGCGTTGTGATGCATTTAACTGTATATGCGATGCTTTGGATGTATGGAATGAATGAATGCGTGCTTGGATGAATGAATGTTCATATAAAGAAATAGTGAGGGTTGGTAATGTTACCTTGATGACTCGAGTGATGGGGTTTGAGGAGCTCCTATCGGATATGTCCGATCAGGATCCACGCTCGTCATTCGTGATGGAGTTAGCATGGCTCACATGGGGTGTCCCTCTGCTCCTTACCTGCCTCTCAAAGTGTGCCTAAGCTGTCTGATTGACTCAGGAAGCCCGATGGTCTCTCCTAGGTGGAGATCCCATAGTTGGGCCTTTTCAAGTCCTGCCTAGGAAGGCAGAGAGCCACCTGCGCACAGTTGCGTCTTGTTTCTCGCATCCGGCGTGCAGTAGTGGTGGGCCATACCTAGGCCATGTCTCGTCTAACCAGGCACTGTCTCATCGGGCAGGGTGCGTCCCATCGGTCAGGGCGTGTCCCTTTGTATCCCATTCGCATTGAATGGGGGAAGGGAAAGGTTTTTTCACCCCAATCGCTCGCATTTCCCAACTATTGCGCCTTCTCTTTAAATAGGGGAAGGGAGAGGGCTTCTCACTGCAATTCTTTGCCTATTCTCCAACTGCAGCCTCTCCTCCTTCCTTCTCACCAAGAGTGTTTGTGTGCCATGGCGGTTCCTAAGTGAGAAAGAGGGTAAGCAAGCGGGAGAACTCATAGATCTATTCATGAATCTGGAGTGCAATGTTGAGCTGGAGGCCACTCAAGGTGGTGCTAGCCGCCTTCATCGAGAAGGGACTGCTTCCACCGAAGGAAATGGCGCACTAGATCCTATGCGAACTCCTTGATGAGCGGGGCCTAGAGCTACAGCGCCTCAATCTGACTGGGGTGCTACGTGTCGTCAGCTTTGTCATTGTCTATGAGGCCTTCTTCAAGATGGAGTCGTACATGGACTTTTTTGGCAGATCTTCCTCGAGAGAGCCTTGTCGGAGGGAAAGCCACCTAGGACCGCGCCGGTGGGGGTTTCGCCCCTGCAGCTGCTCAGGTCAACCAGTTCATAAAGTTTGATGAGATGTCAGAGACATCCACCAGCCATGGTGGCCATACTTTGGCAGGCAGCGTCCCTAGCCAAGGGCTGCCCTATCTGTATGGGAAAGTCTAGAGCTCCATTTTCTTCTGCTGAGCAACTATGGGGGCGACGCCCTTGAGGTACCTGTTGCGCTTCGCTAAAGTCAAGGGAGCAGAACTAGGCAAGGCCCTTGCGAGCATGACTGAAGGCGTGCATCAAGAAGATGTCACCCAGCCTACGGATAGAGTAGAGGTCGGGTCGGAAGCTCTGTCTGAGCCAAGCGTTGCCCCATCGAAGGGTGAGCAACCTTTTATCTTTACTGGTCGTGTTGTCAGCCGATGCCTCCTAGCAGCCACAGTAGAAGTAGCCAACAGATGTAATAGTTTAAGTTTGTGGGTGAGCCCCCATGTTTATAGTTGCTTTGACGAATACATCATTTTCATGTCTGTGATGAATTACTTCATTTGGGGAAGCTTGTCCCAATCGTTCCTTATTTTACCTTAGCATAGCTTTGTTTTTATTCTTTCTTTTTCATACCTATTCGTTCCTCCTGTAGGCTGCAACCTTAAGAGCCTGGGTGTGGCCCACGAGGCTCAGCCACCCGTAACCATAGGTTGGGGCAAGATGCGATCGGTTGGAATGTTGAAGCAAAGTTACGTAAGATAATTAAAGGAATAGACTACGCTTTTGTTCGGGTAAAAAATGTATTTACCATATGATAGTAAACAAGAAGAGAGGTGGTATTGCACCTTCGTGGAGCCCCTAAGCGACCCGGGCTGAAAGTGTTCGGGCCTGGGTGCTCTATAGGAGCGAACATTGAATGAAAAAACGGTAAGACTGAATTTTTAAGGGAAGAAACGATGTAACTGTTCGATGTTCCAAGTGTTGGTGAGAATGTTGCCATTGTCGTCCTTCAGTCGGTAGGCGCCCGGTCGGATTACTTCGGTCGTCGTATAGGGTCGATCCCCGCCGCCTTAGTTTCCTCAAATGGGCAGAAGGCCATTGAGGAGGTTGGTTTGTTGTAGTCCAGGACTACTGGGGTCGACAACTCCCCAAGCCATGGGGGCTTAGAAGAGTTGATGACAGCAGTGGTGAGCTCGTAATGCTCGCGGTCACACATGAAGGCGTGTGAGAAGGTGCTACCCACAATGATGATGCTATTCGGTCCTAGTATCTTCAGCTTTAGGTAGGTGTAGTTGGGGACTGCCATGAACTTGGCATAGCATGGCCACCCCAAGATGGCGTGGTAAGACCCCGGGAAGTTCACCACCTCGAAGGTGAGCATCTTCGAGCGGAAGTTGGCTTGGTCACCAAATGTGACGGGCAGGTCGGTCTACCCAAGCGGGTATGCCTGTGCTCCTAGGATCATGCCGTGGAAGGGAGAGCTCACTGGTCGGAGCTCCAACCAGGGGATGCGCTTGGTGTCGAGGGTGTCGACATAGAGGATGTTGAGGCCACTACCTACGTCCATCAGCACCTTGGTGAGGCAGTTCTTGTGGATGATGGGGTCGACGACGAGCGAGTAGCACCTCGGTCTGGCGATGTGGGACGGATGGTCTCTCTGATTAAAAGTGATCGGAGATTCCGACCTACGAAGGAAGGAGGGGACGGCCATTTCGGTGACACACGCCTCTCGGTAGCGCACTTTGTATTGGCGCTTGGAGTAGACGACATCGGATCCGCCGAAGATCATGATGCATTCCTCGGGGTTAGGGAAGCTGTCTCCATCCTTGCCCGACATACCTCCTTTCTTGGCTACTACCTCCTTGCCCTTTCCTTCTTTTGGCTCGCTGGCCTATTGTAGGAAGCGCTTGAGGAGCTCGCAGTCCTTGTAGAGGTGTTTGACTGGGTAAGCATGGTTGGTGCAGAGGCTATCCATGAGCTTCCAAAGTGGTCAGGCAGGCCCTGCTAGGGCTGCTTGCCTGTGCAATCAGCTGTAGCGACCAACATGGGGTTGGCCGATCGACGTCGATTCTTTTTGTTCTTGTTGCCCCTCTATGTGGAGGGGCCCTCGTCTTGGTCCTCGTGCTTGGCCTTGCCTTTGTCTCGACCTCCATTGAAGACCACTCTGACTACCTCCTCACTGGAGGCGTGTTTCATGGCAACATCGAGCAGGTCGCGGGTGGTTTGGGGCTTCAGACAGCCAAGCTTGTGGATCAAGGACTCGTAGGTCATCCTATAGAGGAATGTGCTGATGATGTCTGCGTCGACAACATCAAAAAGGGAGTTGCATGACTTTGAGAACCTGCAGATGTAATCCCATTGGGACTCACTAGGCTCCTACTAGTAGCTCTTGAGGTCCTAGGAGTTTTCGAGGCAGGCATCCGTCCCCTGGAAATTCTCAACGAAGACCCTCTTAAGGTCTGCCCAGTCACATATGCTGTCGTGTGGGAGGAATTTGAGCCACGCTCGAACATGTTCCCCCACGTAGATGAGGAGGTACTGAATGATGAAGTGATCATCATCCACTCCCCCGGCTCGGCAGGCGAGCCAGAAGTCTTTGAGCCATATACCGGGATTTATCTCCCCGGTATATTTAGCAATGTTGGTCGGCAGACGGAAGTGCTATGGGAATGGCGCTCTCTAGATGCACTGGCCAAAGGCCTATGGTCCTAGGCCATCCGGGCTAGGACTCCGGTCATTGGGTCAGTGACCATGCCTAGGGTGCGTCTCACTGGTCCCCTCGATGGTCCAGCCGGAGCTCATGTCACCTGCTCTCACTGTCGCCCGATGGATGTCATCATCATGCTGGGCCCGACACCTATTGCTGATGATGCTATGAGCGTCTTGGTTCGGCCCAAGGCATTCGCACATAGGCGGTCGGTGTGGAGCGGGTGCCATGTCAGGTTGTGGTGTAGCTGTGCCCTCCTATTCTATGCTTGGTGACTGTAGTGGCGAGCGGATGGAGTGGTGCAACTAGTGCGTCCCTGCTCCCCTAGTGGGGAGAGAGGTCACGACTCGATGGTGCGACATGGAGCTCTCCGCCTATTGAACGGCGGTGGTTTCCACCAGTGCCCGGAGGTTTCGGTGGATCGCCTGTTCCTAGGGGTTGTCTGGTTCGGGAAGGCCACATAGGAGCATCACCGCCACGGCGATGTTCTAGCCAGCTCGAGCGAACTTTGGGGATCACTCCCCCCATCAATGATGTTGTGCTAGACCTAGCGGGCATGACCCTGAGTGTCACTCATCGGGTTATGCGCATGGGGCGCATCGTGGTGCGTCGAGCGCGCTAGCGTAGGTGGTGGCTGGTTCTACCGCCTTTGTCATAGCTCCTCGCCGTGCGCCTGTGCACACGTGAGGGCATCCGCGCGAGGGTCCAGAGGTGTGTGGGTCTGTAGAGACTCTACTACCACCGGCAGCTATCCTAGGGCATCCACCATAGCGCACTCCCAAGACAGAGGGTGGCTAGGTGCCTTGATGTCACCGATGCTAGAGCCATCGCTCTCAACATCGTCATCCATGAGGTCGTGGAAATAGGTGGGAGCATGGTTCGCCATCCCCACAAATTCAGATGTGAGAGGGGGCGGCGCCAGCATCCTTCGGAGCCCCCGGGCATATGCGTCCATGGGGGACGCAAGGCCATAGGGGAACCAGTCGCATGGCGGTCGTGGCAGGGACAATAGGGTCCCTCCGGAGAATCGGTGAAAGATAGTAAATAGCGAGTAAATAACAAAGCATACATTACTCACATCAGGATTTGAGTAGAGCGTATGCTCAAAACATAGCACAAGCGCCTCGCCATTGAAGTTGTTGGGAGTCCCAGAGCCAACGGAGGGCATGCCTCCTTCGACGGTCACCGAAACAATTGCCTCCTCACGGAGGTGCAGCACACCGAGCTGGTCGGCGACAAAGTCTAGGCTTCTAAAGAGGAAGGCCTAGGACGTCTCTAGGATGGGTGGAACCCCCATCCCAACAGGTGGGAGTGCGGGAAACTCTAGTGAGTCGAAGCGAGTTGCTTGAGCCCGCCATGGCAGAGATGGTGGAAAGATGGGCCATCCGATGACCAAAAGTATGAACATACGACGTCTTCCCCATGGACGGCGCCAACTGTCGGTGCAGAAAGTGACCAACACGTACATATTTGTAGTTTTGCCATACGTTGTGATCAGACGTGGTCTAGCACTCAATGACATAGGGTTTATACTGGTTCAGGCAACATGCCCTACGTCCAGTTTGAGTTGGTCGGTGACTTTATTCCTAAGCCTAGGTGCTCGAAGTTTGTTGTGGGGTTACAAATGAGAGGGAGAAAGATGGGGGGTGCAAGAGGTCTGGTTGGACTCTGGTCTGAAGGGCCGAGAGTGACAGGAGCTCCGCGCGTGCGCTAAGTGTTTGAACGTTTGTTGTTCATTGGGATCCTTGGTTGTCCGGATCGTGTGTGTGTGTGTTGTTCGAGTTGTTGTGAACTGATCGATCTTCTTATTGGGAGAGAGCGCATCCCCTTTTATAGATGAAGGGGACAACCTTTATGAGAGAGAGAGAGAGTATGCATGCCACTAAGTCTTGTTGCCTACGCCGTCGGGTACAAGATGATTGTAGGCGCCCATAACACTGTTGATGTCAGACGCATGCGGGAGGTTTTTATTGTGTTCTCCATGTAGGGCAAATGATGGCGCCTACAACACTGTTGACGCCTAGAGGCATGTGGGGGATCCTTACCATGTTTGTCATGGTATGAGAGTTGATGGCGCCTATAATACTGTAGGGCAAATATCGACGCCCACAACACTGCTTGGGTTCTGATATGCCTAAAAGGTTGTAGGGCACCCTTCTAACATGTCCTATTGGTACTGTCCTACAGGTGTACAGGGTATGGTCCTTGGTTTTATGGTTGACTTGAGCGTCCTGCTTTACTTGCTCTGCCCGTTTTCCTGGTCCTCATCGAGCGGGCGTCCCCGATCGGTTGGTCCCAGTCAGCTCCGACTACACCAGTCGGAGGAGAGCTGTAAGCAAAGGTTCGGTGTGTCCCTAGTCGAAGATGTGGGTCGGAGTTGGAAGCATTGTTGGCCAGGCCTTTCGGTCAGAGAGGCAGGCTAGAGTCGGAAGCGAGGCCTTCCGGTCAGAGAGGCGGGCCAGAGTCGGAAGCGGGCATCGTTCCTTCTTGGCTAGGCCTTCCGGTCGGAGATTGGATCGCCCTTCTGGCCTATCGTTAGGTTTTTGGGCTGGCCCAGGAGTTGCGTGTCATTCGCAATGTTGTTTGCTGGGCCGAGCCTTTGTTGGGAAGCCGGTCCATGAGGGACCCTGGGTTTATGAACCCGACACTTACTATTTGATGATTTCCGTGGGGTCAACCGGATCGATAGCAGCCATAATAGCAGTTCTAGACTAGATTTATCAGCTACCAAGCTTCGCTTAGGGTTAAACACGTCCTAACCACATGCTATGTTCAATCAAGATTAGATCAAAACGGCTAAGCTAACTGAGACCATCGTCAAAGCGAGATGCAAATGGAGAAAAGCAACAAGGCGATGATTTGAAGAGATTTAAAGCATATCTGTTTCAATCTTAATCGAGCAGGGATGATTTTGTTACAAATAGTAAGAAACTAATTATAACAAGATTGATAACTAGCAAATCTATTAAAAACAACAAGAAAACCCTACCGATCTTGATAGATTCAGCCGATAACTAATCCGTATCGAATTTGTATGAGATACGTGTTGGACCGATATAACCGTACAAATTTTGATAAGAATCGAGGGTAACTTGTATTAGTAATTGTAAGAGATACGAGCCGGACCGATGCAACCTTACAATTAACTGACGATAACTAACTTCTACCAAGCTTGTAAGAGGTCAGACCCAACCGATGCAGCCCTACAAATAAAATATAAGTCACGACGAATACTCATAGACAAACCTGAGGTCGGACTTAACCGATGGCAGCTCTGCTTGCTGAAGAACTCACCGAAATTTACTCTACTACTCCTAGGGGGTGGCGTAAGCCGAAAAGTAAAGGTACTGGTTCTTGATTGATCGCTGAGATGTCTGTTACAATAGTCGGGGTTTAGTATTTATACCCAAGACTTGACTAAGAGTCCTGGTCGAATAAGTCCAATCACAAAACTTAGAAAAGAAAATGAAACATCCTAATTTAAGATAACTTGGACTCCAAACTTCTCCTTTTGTGGAGATCATCATGTTTTCCTGCTCCCGATCAATGCCATTTTCGTTGTCGGAGTCTCCTTCGAGATGACGATATTATTGAAATCCAGTTAACTCTAAACAGCGCCTTGATCAGCCGATTTGGAACTTATCATGGCTCTTTTCGGTACATTCTGAATTATGGGGTCTCATGCAACGAACCAAATTCTAGTGTCATCAGGTATCTAAATGTAGGCGTACAACAAAAGCTATGTAAGAGAAGTCAAAATAGACTATAATTTAAAACAGAGGGAGTACTTACTACACTTTGGTTGCACATTGAACACAATTTGATGGAAAGAAAATTCACCAAAACTAGGTCTTAGTTATTGTACTGTGTCTTAGAGCAACTCCAAGAGACACTCTTCTATATCCTTCGTAATTGCTAGGAATAGAGATTTTGATAAAAATACCCTTCAACAACTTCTTTAATTGGTTATATCCAAATATACCCATCTTTTATTCTGGATTTCTCGCTAGCCAAAGACAATGAGAATGGCTCTCTGCAGTGCAAATAAGATATAGAGAAACTGTTAGAGTGGAAAGATATAAAAACCGATTTTTTAATGCAAATAGCTCTCTAAATGATGATTCAGAGAGTGAGCTTTAGAAAGACTCTTGGAGATGCTCTTATATGTAAATCGTCCAACCATATCAATATCAAATTTTCCTTAAAAGGATTCCATCAAATTATTACACAAGTACTTTCTAGTATGCCGATACTATGCTAAAACTATAATTAAGGCCTCATTTGGTATGACTCTAAATAGCTTCGGCTCCTCGCTATGGTGCATGGATTGGAGCAGACGAAGCTAGTGAACCAAAATAGTAATTTTACCGGCTTCTAATTCATTTTGATAGGACAAATAAAAATATTTGCTTACTACAGTGCACGAAGGAACCGGTGCCAAAGCTAATCAAAGCTTCACCGTAGTTTATTTGGCATTGAATCGCCGCCGACAAGCTCCGCGCTACCGCTGGAGAGCTTCGTGTTGCACGCCAACATCCACGCGTTGTCACTGGGCTCTGCGCACACTGCCGCCGGCAAGCTCCACGCCACTGAGATCTGCGCCATCGATGAGCTCCGCACTGGCGACCTCTATGGCATCGAGCTTCATGCCAACGTCGAGCTCCGCGTCGATGAGTCTCCGTTCGTCCAAGCAGCAAGAAGATGCTACACTGAAAGCATATGTTATAAACCTATGTTTCAAGTATTTCGGTTGTTTCAGATGCATGTTGCAAGTGTTTCATGTGGAATGTTGTATAAGTAGATCAGGATGTTGTATATGTTGCGAGCGTCTGTTTTAAATGTTTTATCTGTTTTTTCATATGTATGTTGCATATGTTTCACACATGTGTTGTAAGTGTTTCATCCGGATGTTGAATATGCTTTGCAATGGATTTTCAAGTGTTTTAGATTTTTTGCAAGTGTTTCAGATGTATGTTTCAAGTGTTTCATCTGTCCTCAGACGTATGTTGCAAATGTTTTATTTGGATGTTTCAAAAGTAGATTGGGTGTTGCATCTCTCTCCTCGCCTTTTGCTGCCCCGCCTCAGTGTCTCCTCCTTCTCCTAGCGCCGGCTAGGCATCCGCTGCCCCCTCCCCCTCTTCTCGATGCTGGTGATGTTCGGGGCGGCATGGCCCCACGTGGGGGCATGAAACAGCACGAGAGACGGACAGTCCGTCCAGACGTCCAGACACTAGCAGGTCCATTTCTTTTTTCTTGAAGTAAAATAGAAGTGCTCGCCAGAGTGAATATCTATCTATGTCCTAATCTATCTATCTATTTATAATGTGGACGGAGAGGGGAGTGTCCAGTGTCAGTTTCAGATTTGTGAATGTGGCTTGGTTGGTGCGTCAGTTTCAGATTTGCGAAGGAAATGATTGGGCTATTGTCGTGCCTCTATGCCTATTCGTGAGGTCTGTAATGGCTGGGCGACAATTATGGAAAGAGTAGACTCCTGATGCACATTTTTATAGCACTACAATAAGTTACTAATAGCCACAAAGAAGGAAGGAAAGTAAGGCTGCGTTCTGTTGGTATGAAAACCAGTCGGATTTTACTGTTTTTGGATAAAAAACATTGTTTACGCTCTCATAAATTCCTCCAGATTTATCCAAATTCCTCAAAATTCCTCCAAACGAACAGGCCCTAAGTGGGTTGTAAATTGCACGGACAATTAATGGTCAGGATGGCGATGGCTCCTTAAGATCCGATGGCTGAAACAATGGTGATGACGTGGCACAACATGGGAGTAGAAAAGTAGGATTAGTGGGGGGTTTGTTTTATAAGAGATATAGATTAGGTTTTATGGAAAATCAAACTCAAAACATTATACTTTTATCATGGTATAGCACACCTGCAAATTTGAATTACCATTAGTTTTTTTTTCTCCCATTATAAGTTTATAACACACAGGACATAAAATCTAGTAATTTATTTTTTTCATTTACTTTCCCACGAGTGATTGCGTGCAGACGCCACTGCCTTTAGTTTTTGTTTCTTGGCAATGAGCTTGTCTCCCTTTTTTGGGTACCCTCCCATGAGCAAACTGGCAACCAAAGCGGTGGATGCATGGAGTCCTCGTGCCGGGTCAGCAAACGTGTGATCATCTACCTGATTTGATTTGCCGAAAAGGATGGATCAACAAAACGGACACCTTTGTCTTTACAAATCACCCCTCCTGTGATGCATCACGATAGTGCTCCGTCCTCCCTGTATACCAACACGCCACAACAAAAGCCAAGCTCCTTCCTTTTCCCTTATTTTTTTTCTCCTTCCAGGAGAGCCGAAGCAACGCAGACAGATGGACAAATTAAGGCCCCATTTAGATGCGAAAATTTTTAGCTTTTGGTTACTGTAGCACTTTCGTTTATATTTAGCAAAAATTGTCCAATTATGGACTATTTAGGCTTAAAAGATTCGTCTCGCCAATTACAGGCAAACTATGCAATTA
Organism: Miscanthus floridulus; assembly: GCF_019320115.1. Classification (NCBI taxonomy): domain Eukaryota; kingdom Viridiplantae; phylum Streptophyta; class Magnoliopsida; order Poales; family Poaceae; genus Miscanthus; species Miscanthus floridulus. The sequence goes on along the minus strand of NC_089581.1, from coordinate 64,285,707 downwards.
GTTATTCTTTTTACCTATATTTAATGTTCCATGCATGTGCCGCAAGATTTGATTTGACGAAGAATCTTGAAAAATTTTGGATTTTGGGTGGGATCTAAAAATGGCCTAAACGAACACACCAACCGAGTCAATGCCGTTGCGTATACACAGTCGCGAAAGGTACTGTATGTCTGTATCGCAAAATCGTATCCAATGCGCCGATAACAACTGACAGATACAAGATACTTGAATGCATATATATTTTTATATACACACACCATCAGTATTCGCTTGTTTACACACCATCAGTGTCGAGGCAGAGCGTCGCAGTCACGCGCACGGCCACGACCAGGTGTCCCGTATGATTGCGAGGTAGTGGTACTAGAGTTTTTGAAATCGTGTCGCTGTCAGTAGGTAACCGGCGCATGCCAGCTCCTCCTCGGATCCTACCGCGAAAAAATGTTCCCCGGTCGCCCATAAAAAACGGGAGTACTGGCTGGAGTGGAGTAGCGTGGCGATCCATCGTCACACTCCATCCCCCGCGCCAGACCTCCAACAGAAACACGACGCAAGCGCAGCCGAGACGTCCGAAATGCGAGACGCCACGCGCTCCTGAGACGAAACAAGCCTGGCACTGGCCCGGGCGGCTGGGCCTCGTGTGCGCGCGGCGCTGACCGCCTGGCCCCCCCGCGCCCTTGCCCCAACCCGAGCGCGCCGCTTCCCTGAATGACCGCAGCCCTCTGCCACAACCAGCCGTCACCCACGTCTCCCTCCCTCGCTCGATCTCTCTCTCCCTCGGTCAAAGCCAACACGACAACACGCCAGTCTGCTGGGTAGCTGTCCCCCTCGCTCCCTCCCTCCCTCCACGGCGCCGCTGCCGGCCCCGCGCCCTCTATACCTCCGCCCGCCTCCCTCGTGCCACCGCTCTGCCCCGCATTCCGCGCCCGCCTCGCCACCGAATCGGGCGGAATCTGAGGGGGTATGGGGTCGCCGGGTGCGGGGAGCAGCGGCGGCCACGAGTGCTCCTTCAAGATCCTCCTCATCGGGGACTCGGGCGTCGGCAAGAGCAGCCTCCTCGTCAGCTTCGTCGCCGCCTCCCACCTCGACAGCGACATCGCCCCCACCATCGGTACGCACGGCATCCGTCGCCACGCCACGCCTCTGCTGCGCTCCACCTCCACTCCCTCGCTTGCTGTCCCTCCGCCGTACCACCACGCCGGGCCCGCGTCGATCGTAATCGATTCCGATCGCACCACTAGCGCTAGCTAGCCGCACGCGACTGCAGCACTGCTGCCGTGTCAGAACAGGGCAAGACCTAGAGCCTCGGCGTACGCTCCTAGCAGTAGCAGTGGTACATCACCACTAGGATTCCGAGCTGGACGAAGCCATCTGTGGTGGAGGCCGAAATCAAGACGGCGTCCGTGCGTGAGCCCCTCACTGCCTCACACCAGGAAGAAGATGGCGCCCTTGCTCTGCTGTGGCATCGCCATCACCCTCACGGGAGAAATTTGGAAACGCGCCTCAATTATTGCCTCTTCATTTTTTTTCTACTCCGAGTCTACTATGTGTAGCTCTATTAATTACTCCGCGGGGGGCGGGCGATCCACCACTTGTGCCAATTCTAGTCTCAGCGTCGGATCGACCACGAGCGAGACGGCCAAGTTTAGTGAGCAAAACTTCCACCATTTTTTAATGTCGGAGCTGGCTTCTGCTCTTGTACTGGGAGTTACTGCAATGCTTGCACCTTTCTTCCTGTCAGTTGGGGGGAGTTGGGAAAATTTCGCAGATGCTGTCACTGCTGTACCTTGCACTCTTGTGCACAGGTGGTTAAGTTAGCTTGGATAACTAGTTTACAAATTATGCTGGTTAGATTGGTTCCCTGATCCCACTTTCCCTTCCCTCGTGCTATGCTGTACCACTAAACTTTAAAAGGGCAATGGTGTTTTTTTTTCTTTTTCAAACAAAAAAAATACAGGTAATCATGTCTAAAATAATATTTCAAAAGAAGTGGTTCGCGTGCCCTTAAACCCGGCTTATCCGCTTCTTTTTTCATCCGGAACAGTGTTTTCCTCTCACAAATTCCTCCAGATTCTTCCAGATTTCTCTAGAATTCCTCCAAGCGAACGGGCTCATAATATGCTGAAAATAGCATATACTCTTTATGCAAGAAGACCTGATCGCACACAAATCTTCAAATAAAATTTGTTATTCTTATTTCCTGGCAGCCTGCTGTTTCAGAAAATTTCAACTTGAGTATTGTAGTTTATATGCTATCCACTGAGGATGGTTCTGACATGCCAATTATATTTTCCTCCGCGATTCCAGTTTGGTACTTCAGCATTTTTCTGTTTTGCATGCTTCTGGTGCGTGACACTTTTATCTAATTAAATGGCATGCTGTCTGAATTTTGTTACTTGTTGCCAGGTGTGGATTTTAAAATCAAGTTCCTTACAGTTGGTGGAAAGAAACTAAAGTTGACAATATGGGATACTGGTAAGTACTTAGATTATGCAAAAAATATCATTTTCTGTTTGTTATTATATCTCTGATTCTTGATGGGAATACACAATACTAGCAAGGCTGTTTTGCATGCAGTTTGGTATCAGCATCAGAACTTGTTGGGCATTCCAACTTTGCTGCTAAATGCTTCTGTTTCTACTCATTTTAGAATTCCACCCTTTTCTGCTCTCATTACTGTTAGTGGTTTGAGAATCAAGGTTTGCTTTTCAGCTAATATATCTGGTTTCTTCTTCCATGCCTGTCCTTACATCATGGCTATAGGGGTTTCTTATTCACAGATTTTAGCTCCACTTTGCTGCTTTGCGCCTAAAATAATTGGCTACTTTCGCCATGTTAGAACTCACATCCCTAAAATCATTGCGACCCTAGGTTCCATTAATATTAAAAGTTTTGTTGTTTAGCCCCACTAACTCCTTTACCCAAAGGTATCTCAGTGCTTCACCATGTTACCTCTGTCTACTTTTGCGAGAACTTGAAGGTTTCTAAGTTATCTATTAACAGCATAAATTATGTTACGTTGTTTTCTGATATTTTCAATATTCCAAAAAACTTGGAGGCCTTCGTGTGCTTTTTGTTTATGTTTCTTTGCGGGTTGGCTCTTTCTCAAGAGCTTGTGGTTGTACTGTAGCCTATTGAGGCATGTGTGCCATGGAGGCAAAACCTTCTGCTCTTTTTTCCCTTCAATGCAAGGCAGAGCTCCTGCCACTTTCTTTCAAAAAAATAAATAAATACTTACAATGCTTTGCAGCTGGCCAGGAGAGGTTTAGGACAATTACTAGTTCTTACTACAGAGGTGCTCAGGGAATTATTCTAGGTAAGACAATATTTTTACTACAAGTTGACTGCTTAAATATATTGGAACATCACACTAGTCATTTTTTATTTGGAAACCATATCCATATCTTTGTCATGTTTCGTCATTTTATGAATTGGATCTCTGACTTAACTTTGGACGATAATTCCAAATGGTTGCGTCCCATGGACAATTTAGTTGCTACATTTATGGAATCTGAATACCTCTTATGATTAATTTTTAGTGGTGAATAGTCTAGAGAATTTTTGGACATTTGGTCCATATTCTTATTTTTCATGCTTTAGTTATTGCATTTTATCTGAATCCTTCTGCCTAGGTTGATGATGTCGAAATGCATCATGATAACATCTAATGGAAGTTTTGCCTATGGAATTTCTATCCGGCCCTTCATCTTGTTCTTTCATACTTGGATTATTTAAGGTCTAATGACTTTGTATTTCACTCCTAGTATATGATGTCACAAAGAGAGAAAGTTTCTCAAATTTGTCTGATGTTTGGACTAAGGAAATAGAAGCAAACTCAACAAACAAAGACTGCATAAAAATGCTTGTTGGAAACAAAGTTGACAAGGTACCATCTCTGCCAGGAACTTTATTGTTATTTCTTTTCTGGAAACTTTTTTTTTTAGGAAACTCTTTTCAATGTTTTCTGGAAACATTGTGTCTCATCTAAGAATTTCTTAATACCTGTTGTTGCTACGCAAGTGGCATCTATACAGTCTTTACTCTTTTACTCCTTTTTAACCCCTAACATTCTGAAGTTCTAAAAAGTAAAACTGATGGGCTCTTTAGGGGAGAATAACTACATTTCCTACTTCCTATTTTTTATTTTGATGGCCTCATCTTGCAGGACGATGAAAGGATGGTCACAAAAGAAGAAGGTCTTGCTTTTGCTGAAGAATCTGGATGTCTGTTTCTTGAGAGCAGTGCAAAAACACGAGAAAATGTTGAGAAATGTTTTGAAGAACTTGCATTGAAGGTATGCTTGGAGAAAGATATTAGACACATAATGTTATCCACTTAAAATCCTTCTTTCTTTTAAGGGGTCAAGGTGGGGGGAGGTGGTTATTTTGCCAGGGATTGGGCCGGGAGCCCTGCCTGGATATGGGCCCCCCTAAAGAGGCTCTATGATTTGGTGGGTGCAATTAATTGCATGGGCTGCTAATGTTCCCATCGTCAGATACCTTATGGCACCATTCACACCGAAGCTTGAGACATTAGTTGGTTCTGATTAAACTAGTAATTCAAATAACCAAACAAAAACCTTATTACTCTACAGATAATGGCCACATATAATTCTTTACGCTTGCTGATGCTTTGCACAATTGCACATTTGGTGAGGTGTATTGAAGAAAGTGCAAAAATTCCCATAAAAAGCAAATGGAAAATATTCCTGCATGTTAGTGCTACAAGAAACGTGGCTGTTGCTGTTCCTAAATGGCATAAATTCATTAAATGACTAATACACGGAAGTAGATGTTTTCTTCTTTGCTGCTAGAAACCTATTTTATGTATTGCGTGAACTAAAACTCAGGATCTTGCTGTTATCATGCAGATTCTTGATGTCCCTAGTCTCCTGGAGGAAGGGTCTTCTTCGGTTGTCAAGAGGAACATCCTGAAACAGAAGCAGGAGAGTCATGCAAAGAACGGTAGTGGATGCTGTTAATAGATGCGCTGATCCACACGACACGGTTTGGCTGTCTTCGTGTGCGCTGCCCTGATGTTCTGCTGTACATGAGTTGTATCTAGATGGTCTTGTGAGTAAAAAGGGGTTAAAGAATCAGCTTTGTTTGGGGGTGGGGAGTGGGCATAATTGATTTGTACAAAGGACATGGCAGTTTGGTGTCATTGATTTTTTTTTTCCTCATCTCCAGTTTGGTGTAGCAATTTTGTTGTCGCCCTAGCAATGGAAATATGGAATCATCTCGTCTCTCTCCACAGTATTGTACTAGCTGGCCTGCTGAGGCAATTAGCGTTAGGATTGGGCTTACAACGCCTAGTAGTAGCGCCGATGCTCGGTAGCAGCACATGAGGAAGCAGGCTAGTTTTGGTTTGTGGTCGTTGCCTTTGGGGAGTTTTGGTTTGTGGTCGTTGCGTTTGGGGTGGACGGGGGATATCAGTTTCTACTGTTGTTTGATTGGGGAGTAAGTGGGATGGCTTGGTATAAAAAAAAAATCTTAGGGATACAATCATTCTCTGTGAGGAATATGTGTCTTAAATGCTAAAAAATTAGTTTAACTTGAACCAGACTTGGAATTACATCCTTTCTGGCATGGAGGGAGTAACAACGAAAATTCTCTTGCACCTGCATCGTAATGGTAAGAAGCAAATGCCGAATAGAACTTGGCTCCCAAGTCCCAACCTTAGATTAGGCCCTTTTCTCTAAAAAAACATAGGTTAGGCCCATTGCTATGGGTTAAGAGAAAATTAGGATTGAGAGACCAGGTGATTATAGGCGAACTGAAGGTAGCTTAGTTCGTTGGGTCCTTCACTTAGGTTCAAAACATCAGCTAAAAATGAGTGCTCATATTTTTTTCTGTATTTATTTTAGAATTTAATGATGCTATTTTTGCGGTAATAGACGATATACTCATCAACATCAAGACACCTGTGATTAGCCAATCTCAAGATATGCTAGTTTAATCTTTTTAGAGATGCTCAGAGGTGAGATTATTTTTTAGTGTTTGACGACATACAACCTGTTCGGTTGGCTGGTTCGTATCATTGCTGGTTCGTGAAGAAGTACTGCTGGCTGATTTGTGTGAGAGAAAAATACTGTTCCGACTAGAAATTTATGATCGTTTACGACAAGCCACAGCCAAACGAACAGGCTGATAGCTGTCGACAACGAGATACATATGGTTTGACAATCTCGAGATACATATGCCTGTTTAGTTTTTCAAAGCGCTTACGTTCATGTGAATCTGTTCTGATTCGCAAAAGAAAGATGCAAGATTATAGGCTGATCAATGGTAAGCCAACCAGTGAGGCAATAGGGTGACAACTGACAAGTGGACGGCAGGACGGGCATCGCGTGAAGGGCAGCAACCCATTTGGCCGGAGAGCCTAGGGCCGATGGTTGAAGGCTCTGTAGCGGTTACTCACCGCCAGTGGAAGAAAATAACGAGAGTTTACATGTGCCTATTGTTATGACCGGCTTAGCCTATAGCTGGAGGAGGCCCATTAGTGGCTGATAGCAGCCGCAGGGGTTAGGAGCCTAAAGGCCCATAGTATTATTTCAGTTATTTCTATTAGCTATAAATATCAATTGTAAGACACTTGGATAATTAAGCTAAGAGTAATCACATTACTCGGCTTCCCTCTAGGAGCCGGGAGTTCCAGAACCCTAGCCGTCATCTCTCTCTCTCTCGTCGTGCGATCACGGCGCCTCGCCGCCGTACGACGTTCAAGCCCCGACCACCGATCTCTCACAGCTACAACCTCCGATCGACAAGGCACAGAGAGCAGCTGCCTATCAACCTGGTATCAGCGATCTCGGGTTCGATGTCGCTCCCTCTGCCCACCTCTTCCACGCCGCCGATCGTGGCCTCCACCTCCATTCCGCTGCCGTCCACCTCCGTGCCGCTGCCACTCCCTACCACCAACGCCATGATTCCATCGTCCCCAATGCCGCTAGGCTCCGCAGGGGCACCCGCTGCCACCGGCGGGCCGGCCGTCCTCACGCCCGAGGAAGTCACGCAAGCCATCCTCGATCTGGGCCACGCAGTGGGCGAGATTCGCGCCTTCCTGGGCGGATCAAATCACGTGCAACCGTCTCCCCAACCGCAACTCCCACCACGCCCGCCGCAGCAACAACTGCCGCCGCCGCTGCCGTCCACCGCGATCGCTACGTCAGGGATGGCGCCCCAGTACGGCATGCCGCCCGAAGTGCACGGATCATCACCACGGCCGTCCGTGCCGAACCCAGCGGGTGGGGTGCCGATCCAACAAATTCAGTTCCCGCACTCCCCGTCCCCGCTGCCGCCCTGGCTGTTCGCGGTACCGCCGGCCTATTCATCCTCCACGACGCAGCCATGGCTTCCACCACCACCATCCTCTGCCGGCGTCGGGTCCTCCTACGGGGGTGCTCCGGCCCCGGGGGTCCTCTATGGTGGCACCGACGGGCCGCTGTTCCACGGCAGCAGCGTGCCATCGTCCCACCCTTCAGTGGCGCCAGCTCCGGACGCGTACGGAGGGGGGCCTGCCTACGGGGGCGTCCCAAATGATGGTGGCGTCGCATCCAACCATGGCGGCCAGCCGCCATTCGGCGCCTCCAACTATGGCAGCCATGGTAGCCAGCCGCCGTTCGGCTATGATCCGTAGGCCAAGTTCTACAAGCTCGAGTTCCCAACATACGACGGCACCGTTGATCCGCTGAATTGGTTGAACCAGTGCGACCAGTTTTTTCGCGGCCAGCGCACGGCGGCGACCAACCGTACCTGGCTTGCGTCCTACCATCTCCGCAGGGGCGCACAGACCTGGTACTACGCCTTGGAGCAGGACGAAGGCATGCCGACGTGGGAGCGTTTCTGCGACTTATGTCGCCTTCGCTTTGGGCCGCCACTGCAAGGCAGTCGGCTGGCTGAGCTCGGGCGGCTGCCCTTCGCCACGACTGTCCAGGAGTTCGCCGACCGCTTCCAAGCGCTCGCCTGTCACGCACCGGACGTCTCTACGCGCCAGCATGCGGAGCTCTTTGTCGGCGGCTTACTGGAGCACATCAGGGTGGATGTCGAGATCCACCGCCCGCAGGACCTACAGACGGCGATGCACTACGCCCGCGCATTTGAGCGGCGGGCGGCTGCGACTCCTCCGGCGCTTCCTGCACGCGCCGCCCGACCGGTCCAACGGGCGGGCCTTCCAGCGGCGCGCGCACCAGGGGCCGGGCCGACTGCGCTTCCTCCAGCGGCAGGAGCAGGCGCCCCGGGCGGCCGCGCATTCCGGCGACTCACGCCAGCCGAGCTGCAAGAACGGCGCCGCCAGGGGCTCTGCTACAATTGCGATGAGCTCTACGCCCCGGGCCACGTGTGCCCGCGCCTCCTTTACCTGGCAGCCGACGACATCATCGAGGAAGCCGCGCCGCCACAAGAGGCTGTGGTCACGCCGGCTCTGCAGGAGGAAGATGCCGCTCCCGAGGCCGATGTTGCTAATGTCTTTGTGGTCTCCCTCCGTGCTTTTGCAGGCATTCAGACGTCCAACACCATGCTGCTGCCGGTAATCATCAAGGGGGAGCGCCTGCTGGCATTGCTCGACACCGGCTCCACCCACAATTTTCTCAGTGGGGCGACGATGAGGCGCCTTGGGTTCGCTCCGGATGGCGGGGAACACCTCCGCGTCACGGTGGCCAATGGGGACAAACTTCGCTGCGCTGGGCTCGCCCGGAACGTCCCCATCACCATCGAAGGGGAGACCTTCACCATCACGTGCGCCGGCATCGACTTGGGCTGCTTCGACTTCATCCTCGGCTACAATTACCTGCGCATGCTCGGCCCCATCACTTGGGATTTGGAGGCCAAGACCATGGCGTTCTGGCGCGGCGGACGCCGGATCCAGTGGCAGGGCGTGGGCGGCCCTGACCCACCAGAGCCTTTCCAGCAGGCTACGGCGGCTACCGTCGCCGTCCAGCAGCCCCTGCTGGATCACCTCCTCGAGCAGCACGCGGCCATCTTCGATGAGCCACGCGGTCTCCCTCCGGCGAGGCCGTATGACCACTGCATCCACCTGCTGCCCGACACGGCCCCGGTTGTCGTCCGACCATACCGCTACCCCCAGCTGTAGAAGGACAAGCTGGAACGCCAGTGCGAGGCCATGCTCACCCAGGGCATCATCCGACCGAGCACCTCGCCGTTCTCTGCACCGGTGTTGTTGGTCCGCAAGGCGGACGCGTCTTGGCGTTTCTGCATTGACTACCGCGCCCTCAACGCCAAGACGTCCAAGGACAAGTTCCCGATCTCGGTGGTGGACGAGCTCCTCGACGAGCTCCATGGGGCTCGCTTCTTCACTAAGCTCGACTTGCGGCCGGGCTACCACCAGGTGCAGATGCACCCCGACGACATCGCCAAGACTGCCTTCCGCACGCACCATGGCCACTACGAGTTCCTAGTCATGCCGTTCGGGCTCTCCAACGCGCCGGCAACGTTCCAGGCACTGATGAACGACGTGCTTCGGCCCTACCTGCGGAGGTTTGTGCTGGTTTTCTTCGACGACATTCTCATCTACAGCTCGTCGTGGGCGGAGCATCTACAGCACATCGCCATCGTCCTCAACGAGCTTCATGCGCACCACCTCCACCTCAAGCGCTCGAAGTGCTCGTTCGGGGCCACGTCAGTGGCCTACCTAGGTCACGTCATCTCCGCTGACGGCGTCGCTATGGACGCCGACAAGGTGGCCGCAGTCGCGGCATGGCCACCTCCACGCTCGGCCCGGGGACTTCGTGGCTTCCTGGGCTTGGCGGGCTACTACCGGAAGTTTATCCAGGAGTTCGGGCTCATCGCGGCTCCCCTGACGCGTCTCTTGCGGCGAGACGCGTTCGACTGGGACACGGAGGCTGCGGACGCCTTCCAGGCGCTAAAGCGCGCCCTCACCACAGGGCCCGTGCTCCAGATGCCCGACTTCGACAAGCTATTCATGGTGGACTGCGACGCTTCGGGTGTGGGGTTCGGCGCTGTCCTTCACCAGGGCGCCGGACCTCTCGCCTTCTTTAGCCGCCCGTTCGCGGCTCGACATCTCAAGCTTGCAGCTTACAAGCGCGAGCTCATCGGTTTGGTGCAGGCCGTGTGCCACTGGCGGCCATACCTTTGGGGACGACACTTTCTTATTCGCACTGACCATTACAGTTTAAAGTTTCTCTTGGATCAGCGCTTGTCCACCGTGCCTCAGCATCAGTGGATCAGCAAACTCTTCGGCTTCGACTTCACGGTGGAGTACCGTCCCGGTCGCCTCAACACCGTGGTGGACGCCTTGTCTCGCTGCGACACAGAGCGGGGGGCTGAGGGCACGGAGGGTGCAGCGTGTGCTCTCTTGGGCCCCTCTTTCGCCTTCCTCGACGACGTGCGCCGCGCCACTAGGGAGGCCGAGGATGCCCAGCACCTGCTCCAGCAGCTGGCCGCCGGGGCGCTGGCTGCCCCCTGGCGCCTAGATGGTGGGTTGCTGCTACATGGCACCAGGATCTTCGTCCCCGACCACGGCGACCTGCGCCCCCAGGCGCTGCTGCTGGCTCACTCGGCCGGCCATGAGGGTGTCCAAAAGACGCTCCACCGCCTGCGCACCGACTTCTACATCCCGGGCGATCGTGCGCTGGTACAGGACTGGGTGCGCCATTGCAGTACCTGTCAGCGCAACAAGACGGAGACGTTGTAGCCAGCCGGCCTGTTGCAACCGCTGGAGGTGCCCTCCCACCTGTGGGCGGACATTTCCATGGACTTCATCGAGGGGCTGCCCAAGGTGGGCGGCAAATACGTCATTCTCACGGTGGTCGACCGCTTCTCCAAGTACGCGCACTTCATCACGCTCGGCCACCCCTACACCGCCGCGTACGTCGCCCGCGCCTTCTTTGACGGCATCGTCCGGTTGCACGGGTTCTCCTCCTCCATCGTCAGCGACAGGGACCCGGTGTTCACCGGAAATGTTTGGCGCGACCTCTTCCGATGCGCCGGCATCAAGCTGCGCATGAGCACGACTTTCCACCCCCAGACTGACGGCCAGTCCGAGGTGGTTAACAAGGTGATCGCCATGTATCTTCGATGTATCACAGGTGATCGTCTGCGCGCATGGGTGGATTGGCTATCTTGGGCCAAGTACTGCTACAACACTTCGTTCCACACGGCCCTGCGCGCCACGCCATTCGAGGTGGTCTACGGTCGCCCTCCACCGCCCATCCTGCCGTATCAGCCGGGGTCGGCCCGTTCCGAGGCCGCCGCGACGCTTCTCCGAGACCGGGACATGATCTTGGCCGAGGTGCGTCAGCGCCTTCTCCAAGCGCAGGAGCTGTCTAAGAAGTACTACAACGCCGGGCACCGCGACGTGGAGTTTGCGGTCGGGGATTGGGTTTATCTGCGCCTGCTCCACCGGACGGCTCAGTCCCTTGACCCTCGGGCGAAGCGCAAGCTCGGTTCGAAGTTTGCCGGTCCGTTCCGTGTTCTGGAACGCATCGGTTCCGTCACCTACCGCCTGTAGCTTCTGGAGGGCGCACGGCTTCACGACGTCTTCCACGTGGGGCTGCTCAAGCCCCACCGCGGCGATCCTCCTGCAGCAGCCGGCGAGCTGCCCCCGGTCCTCGACGGCCGGCATCTTCCTGCTCCAGAGCGCATCCTGCAGGCGCAGCAGCGTCGCGGTGAGTGGCGCCTGCTGGTCAAGTGGCAAGGCCTTTTCGACGACGACGCCACTTGGGAGTCTCTTCCGGAGTTCCGCGAGCAGTTTCCTGACTTCCAGCTCGATGACGAGCTGTTTGTGCAGGCGGGAAGAGATGTTATGACCGGCTTAGCCTATAGCCGGAGGAGGCCCATTAGTGGCTGATAGCAGACGCAGGGGTTAGGGGCCTAAAGGCCCATAGTATTATTTCAGTTATTTCCATTAGCTATAAATATCAATTGTAAGACACTTGGATAATTAAGCTAAGAGTAATCACATTACTCGGCTTCTCTCTGGGAGCCGGGAGTTCCAGAACCCTAGCCGTCATCTCTCTCTCTCTCTCTCGTTGTGCGATCACGGCGCCTCGCCACCGTACGACGTTCAAGCCCCGACCACCGATCTCTCACAGCTACAACCTCCGATCGACAAGGCACAGAGAGCAGCTGCCTATCACCTATCGTTTCACATTTTAAAGAACCTTTATATATTTGATAAGAGAAACACCGGGTATCAAGTTCAGTCACAGGATATGAGAATCCGAAGTTAACCGTTGGAACAGAATTTATTCTTCCACATAGTCTCTCGGTTGGTCATACAGTGAAACCCCCTTGCCACGCCCAAGAAAACGTAGCTTCTCATTCCGTTCGTTGGCCCTAGTAACGGTGGATGAGATCGTTAAATGCACCCGGATTCTTCGCGAAGTGATCGATCTCAGCCTGCGGGGAAAAAAAATGCCGGAATGGTGATGGAGTCTAAAATGTTTTCGTACAGAATATTTAAAATTAAAACAATAAAAAGAGATTAAAGCATGCTAAAAGAAAATAAAATTAAAGAATGCTGACCTTCCGTATAGCTATCGCAGCTGTGACAAGTTTATCACCAATTAATTCATGCAAAACCTTATCTGCAGAAAGCGCTTCTACAGATTCCTGCAGGCTCTGCGGTAGCCTCTTCAGTTTGGAAGCGTGATCAGAAGGGTTTGATTTTGCAAACAGCACGAATCACATAAGGTATTTGCATACTGAGGTAATGATGTTTTCTTCTAGACATATAGTACTTCATCCAGTACCGAACGGCAAACGCTTGTCACTTATCGGATCAAATGTTGTTAGGATTGTTTCCAAATATTACCGACAAGGCCAGGCAAAAGGAATTCATACCAATTGGTTCGGGCAACTTAAGGTCTCTTCTTAGCCCATCGATGCCGGCAGCAATGATAGCAGCAAGACCCAAGTACGGATTTGCGCAACCATCGAAGGATTTGATCTCGAAGTTGCTGACTAAATCAAGAGGCACACCAGGTGGGCATGCGGTTCTTAATGGAGCTTCCCTGTTCTCTTTCCCCCAGCATTGATAAGCTCCACTCCAAGTATCTGGTTGAATCCGGTCATAGCTATACACAAAAAAAAAAAAAATCAAGTGAACCTGATCATTAAATAGGGAGCACATAACATACTGTTGAAATGGTTTCATCAGTACAGTTTCCTGGCATTTTGTCAGAGGAGTAGCAAATTATGCTGTCTGGATTATAGGGATAAATGAATTGACATCTTGTAAATATCATGCAGCTTATGTGAGAAACAAAGAATGTCTTGAGTTATCAAGATTTCAATTGAATTACAGGGCATTCTTAGAAGAGTTAATAGAAGACATTACCTGTTTGGGTGAGGAGCAGTAAATGCCAATATTGATGGAAGATGATGATACACTCCAGCAAGGAACTGTTGTCCAGTTTTTGACATTCCATGAAAATTATCTTTACTTGACCCCATAAAAACATTCTGACCATTCTCCCACAAGCTCAGATGCACGTGAGAACCAGATCCAAGATCATTCAAATCAGGCCTGGAAAGTGTCCAGGCAGAAGAAAGAATCAGATATCAAATAAAATAGGGCCTGTTTGGTAGGCTGCACGAGGGTGGCCCGTGAGGATGGACTGGGCCAGAGCAGATATGAGCAGGCTAGGCTGGGCCGCTGGGGAGGTGCAACCAGCTTTGTTTGGTTAATGTGTTTAACCAGAGCCTTGCTCCCCATGTTTGTTCGGCTACATGAGCTGTGGGCCATAGCTTGTGAGCACGGGTCGATCCTAGAAGAAAAGAACCTCATTTTCGTTTCCCCAGGTGCAGGCTTTTGGCTGCTTTAAGCGGCATGCCAAGCCTGGCCCGCCAGGCTTTCCAGCCTACCAAATACAAGAAGCTGCAGCCCGTCAGCCAGGCCGCTCGTGCAGGCAAACAAATAGGCCCATAAAGTTTGAAATGATTGGTGATCATCCAGTATGGACCAAGTATAGCTCATATTTCGGCTCCCTTCAGCACCAAAAGAGTTTCAACTCTCTTTTGCCTGGCCAAATCTGTTCACAAACATTTTGCTACTAGCACAAAATGAGGTAAACAGACAAATCCATTCTATGAAGCTAGTACTTAAATTGTTTCTGTTTAATTTAATAAATTGTTAGCTTAATTTCACTTTACTGTTTTTCACCTATGGTCACAAGATAAGTTAGTCTCCATTATCGAACCATAATGTGGTGAAACTTAAATGAGCGGACCTATCTATGTTGACCCATAACTTACTTTGGAAGAAATGTTGCTAGCAGTCCATGCTTTCGAGCAATCGATTTAATAGTCTCACGGGCATATATGAGTTTGTCAGCCGCAAGAGTGCACAAGATATACTTCAAGGCTATCTCAAACTGCCCTTTTCCAGCCTCAGCATGCAACTGCCATTTTTTAGAGGAGAGGGGGGAGGTAGAGGTACACAGAAAAAAAAAAAATCAATCAAGAAATCATTGCAAATGAACTAATAAGTTTGACATCAAATGTTGTACTTCGACATGAAATTTTTGCACATGACAAGTGTAAAGCCCTTACCTGCTCAACAATAATGCCTGAAGCTTTGAGGGAAGAATATACTTCTTGTAATATGGATGATGCGCCATCGAATGCTGAAGTTGAGCAGTAATTGGTATTATCATATGGAACCCATTGCTCAACTCCATCACTGCAGAGATTTTCTATTCAGATCCATAAAGAATAAAAAAGGTTTTAAAACTTTCAATAGGAAACATAGCCTGGAAGAGCTACCTTACTAATTTTCTGCGAAGAAAAAATTCATTCTCAAAACCTGCCTTCATTGTCTGAAAGGATAAATAACTAAGCATGAATACCAAAACAAATGCAATTTAGAATCCATGAGGCGAAACGGCCTTCGAAAATTTAGACAGGAGAAAGTGTGGATTTATTCTTACCACATTGAACTCATCTAGCAGAACTTTTGTGACTTTCCTCAAGGCATTTCTAGGACAGTATTCCCAGCCTTCTCCAGGCCTTATTTGCATGTCAGCCATCACCATTTCCTCGCGTCTTGACCTTGTAACAAGAGTAATCTACCATTAACATAATTAGAAGTGAGGCTTCTACAAACATAAAATTTATACTAGCATAACCAAGCCAACTTTAATAGGTATATTAATATTATTAAAAGAATAAAACATGATGTCTTAATGCATTTGATGAATTAATATGAACTAAACAAGAAAACAGAATCACTAGATGGGCACTTTTGAGTCCTGCCCTGGCCCTGGTAGTTGTGTCACTTGCTTTTGTCATAGGCTAAAAATTTGTGCTTTCCCTAAGTAAGGTGGGTGTGTTGTGTTATGGGGTTTCTTATCTCTGTGTACTCATCTTTCTTCTTAATGAAATGATATGCAGCTCCCCTGGGTGTTCGAGAAAAAAACCAAGAAAATAGAACACTCTTAACCATAATGTAGCAATTGATTTTTAGAGTTATAACATAATTTAGTTTTTTATTTTACAAGAATATTATTAGGTGATTACTAGTAAAGGAATGAGACTGGCATGCTATTTCAATATACCCTATTCTAGTACTCTCTCCGTTCCAAATTTTAAGTCGTTTATGTATCTAGACATAGCATATATCTAGGTGCATAACAAAAATTATGTACCTTGAAAAAACAAACAGACTTACAATTTGGAATTGAGGGAGTAGTAGTTACCCATATAATTAACATAGGAACTTCAAATGCATAGATATGAGAGAGGAATAGGTGAATAGCAACAGAATGTAAGTCAGCATATCATTGATGTGGAAACAGGAGTAAGCAGAAGACAATAAATAAGAAGAACGAAAACAAGTGTCACAATGGGTGTGTCAACTGAAAAGTGTACTTAAGAAGGAACTGGGCTGAGTTCAATTGGTGTGCACTCCCACCAACCAGGTTAAAGTCCTCTTCAACACGAATTTAGGTGGTTCTTTGTTCATGTTTACATTCACAATGCCACATTGTTCCTCCTAGATTGATCAAGTTATTTAAAAAGGTAGTAAAGAATGTTCAAAACAATCAGAAATACCATGGGATCCTAAGAAGTGTTGGCATATCTGGTACAAGTCTGATCTCGCCTACACCAGTAAGGTTAGACCCATCTGCTGGGCCATCACAAAATGAAGTCATTCCCATTGCTGCAAAAGTCAGACCAACACCCTTATTCCTTGTAATCTCATAAAATCGTCCAGCTGGCACAACCTGGAAGAATTCTTTGAGAAGTGAATAAAATATGATGTACTATTTTCTCAAGACTCAGAAAGAACACTTGCAACTATAAGAACATACTTAACGTGCTATGTTGGTTGTAGGTGTAATATGCTGGGCAAAGTTCATTATACAAGCGTATATAACTTTGTATGGAGCAGATAACAGTGCAAGAGAAAAATCAACTGATAACTTTATTTTCCATGGTAAAACTAACAGAGAACTTTATCGATCCATGGATCATGAGAAGTATCAATACTTCGCATCATATTGCAGTATGTGGTCAGAAAAAGGTACTTACGCGGCATCTATATTGACCAGAAGCATCGCTCCAGATTATTCGAACAAAGAGCACATCTTCTTCAACAGAAGACAATGACACACTGTCACCAACTATGGTAGTTTCATGATTTATTGATCCGTTGACAACATTTAACTTGTACAAATGCAATGCATTTCTTCTAAAGATGTCCTCAACAGCTTCGATGGCTTCCTGAATGCTAAGGTCTCCATCTTCACATGCAGCAGATAGGACACGATAAACAACATCCCGTGCCCTTTTTGCACCTGTGAATCAGCACAATGTATGAATCAAGAAATGAAACATTAAAACAGCATATATTAAATACATATTCAATATGTAGATACACCCTTCCATGGTTCACAATACAAACTGTAGCAAACATATCTATAAATCAAAATCCCATCACACAACAACAACAACAACAACAAAGCCTTTAAGTCCCAAACAAGTTGGGGTAGGCTAGAGTTGAAACCCAACAGAAGCAATCAAGGTTCAGGCACATGAATAGCTGTCTTCCAAGCACTCCTATCTAAGGCTAAGTCTTTGGGTATATTCCATCCTTTCAAGTCTCCTTTTATTGCCTCTACCCAAGTCAACTTCGGTCTTCCTCTGCCTCTCTTCACGTTACTATCCTGACTTAGGATTCCACTACGCACCGGTGCATCTGGAGGTCTCCGTTGCACATCCTTTCTAATCTCTTTGTTCATGGTAAAAAAAAAAGTATTTTTGCTTATCCTAATGTAAGCTACCATTCGTGCACCTTGATTTCTGATAAGATATTTAACATTTGTACCGATATGCAATGCTCCTCGATCATTTTATGAACTATATAAGATGATGAATGTACCTAGATAATATGTCTCTGGAAAAGCATATCCATCTGTACTGAACATGACCTGAAAATTTTTGCAAATTAGAAATACCAAGCAAAGTGTACCTTGACAAGTTGAAATACATAGGTTGCTCATATCTAAGTGGCAGCAAGACAGTCACATTCATCAGGATATATATATAATCAATCAAAATGGAGTAATGTTACTAAGGTGACATGATACTGAATATTAAAGAAAAACACTAACATCAGTAAATTGAATGTATTGTAGCACAAAGTAGGAACAAGATACTTTGTAATGCCTAAGATGGAAGGTCTGACTAGCCATCACTGAATTTCTACGGACAGCTTCCAGGATAGGTACTTGTTATGATGAAAGAATCACTACTGGCAGGAACCAAGTAGCGTACTAGCACTAGCAATTTTTTTGAGAATGTGCATTGCACGTGTGTTTCATCAAGAGAAGTGGGAAGTGCAACAACGCGTCAAAAACAGTACAGCAAAACAAAGGGGGAAACAAGAAATTAAGCTGAAACGAAAGACTAAGAACTACAGGTGTAGAGTTAAAACTGAAATCCAAAACAGAAACTGAACAGGAGAACAGTACCACTTCCCACCGACTGCAGCCAGTCACAGGATATCAAAACTGACGATCAAACAAGGAAGGCCAAGACAATGAGAAGAGTACTTCATTTTGATTGACTATATCAAAACTGACACAGAGGCGTTGAAAAGGATGAAAGGAGGTAAGGCGATGGGACCGGATGGTATCCCAATCGAGGTGTGGAGATGCCTCGGGGACATAGCTGTAATATGGTTAACCAAGCTGTTCAACCATATTTTTCGATCGAACAAGATGCCTGATGAGTGGAGGAGAAGTATATTGGTACCGATCTACGAGAATAAAGGGGATATTTAAAGTTGTACAAATTACTGGGGAATTAAGTTGATGAGCCATACTATGAAGCTATGAGAGAGAGTTATCGATCATCGCTTGAGAGCAATAACGCGGGTCTCTATGAACCAATTTGGTTTCATGCCCGGAAGGTCAACCATGGAAGCCATTTTCTTAATAAGACAAGTTATGGAGCGGTATAAGAAGAAGAAGAAGGACCTACACATGGTTTTTATTGACTTGGAGAAGGCTTATGATAAAATACCAAGGAATGTTATGTGGTGGACTTTGGACAAACATAAAGTCCCAACGAAGTACGTCGGGCTCATTAAGGACATGTACAGCAATGTTGTGACTAGAGTTCGAACAAGTGATAGAGACACGGATGACTTCCCGATTAGGATAGGACTACATCAAGGGTCAGCTTTGAGCCCTTATTTGTTTGTTTTAGTGATGGATGAGGTCACAAGGGACATACAAGGGGACATCCCTTGGTGTATGCTTTTCGCGGACGATGTAGTGCTAGTTGATGAAAGCCGGACAGGAGTGAATCAGAAACTGGAGTTATGGCGGGAGACTTTGGAGTCCAAATGTTTTAAACTTAGTAGAACTAAAACTGAGTATATGAGATGTAACTTCGACACTACTACTCGGGAGGAGAAAGATGTTAGTTTGGAAGGTCAAGTAGTGCCTAGGAAGGATACCTTTCGATATCTAGGATCAATGCTACAGAGGGACGGGGATATTGATGAAGATGTTAGCCATATAATCAAAGCAGGGTGGATGAAGTGGCGGCAAGCGTCTGGTGTCCTATGTGACAAAAGGGTACCACAGAAGCTAAAAGGCAAGTTTTATAGGACGACGATTAGACCTGCTATGTTGTATGGTGCAGAATGTTGGCCTACGAAAAGACGACATATTCAACAGCTAAGTGTCGCGGAAATGCGTATGTTGCGTTGGATTTGCGGTCATACAAGAAGGGATCGAGTTCGGAACGATGATATACGTGAGAGATTAGGGGTAGCGCCAATTGAAGAAAAGCTTGTCCAACACCGGTTGAGATAGTTTGGACATGTGCAACGGAGACCTCCAGATGCACCGGTGCGTAGTGGAATCCTAAGTCAGGATAGTAACGTGAAGAGAGGCAGAGGAAGACCGAAGTTGACTTGGGTAGAGGCAATAAAAGGAGACTTGAAAGGATGGAATATACCCAAAGACTTAGCCTTAGATAGGAGTGCTTGGAAGATAGCTATTCACGTGCCTGAACCTTGATTGCTTCTGTTGGGTTTCAACTCTAGCCTACCCCAACTTGTTTGGGACTTAAAGGCTTTGTTGTTGTTGTTGTTGTATATCAAAACTGACAGTACTTTTGCAGATTGGTGACACAAGACGATGAGAAAAGTTAAAAAGGAGTGACCACTTTAATTATTCTCGGTGCCTGGATTATATGGAAACATAGGAATGCATGTGTGTTTGAGGGGGCATCTCCATCGGTTAACACAATTTGGAGTGAGCTGAAGGATGAGCACAGCCTTTGGTGCATGGCTGGTGCGAAGAAACTACAAGGGCTAGGACTTGCACTTGGAACCTAGGTCAGTTTGGGCTAGGTCGAGTCGTGTTTGTTCGCTGTGTTTGAACCATGAGTCTGTAAATGTGTTGACAGCTAAAAATGTCATTTTTGACATTTTGTCAATATGCATAATGGACTCCACCGTTGAGTTCCTCTCGTCAAGATGGTCAAAAAAACATATATGGAATGCTCAATTTGGAATCCGGATGAAGGAGTTATGCCCTCTGGAAGGCTTTCTATCCTGCGCAAGTCAGAACTTCCGACTTGCGCAGGGTCAGAAGTTCCAACCCAGGAGAATCCAAACTCTTCCAAACTCGTGGAAAACTTGAAGATTGCGTCTCGGAAGGGTTTCCTACTGGGATAAGACCACCCCCTCTATATATATTGGAGGATCATGGCCGATTGAGTTATCCAACATCCAATCGATCTTTTTTACATCTATTATCCTTTTTACCCTACTTTTCCAATCTCCTGCCGTTCGGCGGATCTCTCCGTGAGATTCGATGGCGTTCTAGTTGGCCTTGCCAATCCTAGGACAACCTCGGCATGCATCTCCCCGACGGGTCTCCCTAGGAGGTGTTCTCGAGATCTATCGGCGAAGGACGGGTTTCAATCGGCCTAATCGATCTCTAGATCGGTTTTGTTGGTCTTGAAGTTGTTCGCTGCTTTTGGCGTGTGCGACCTTAGGCGTTCTAGCCATTGCTGGTGTGTGATCCGAGATCCAATTCGGCGTCAACAAAATGCCTCACTCAGAAGACTTGGATGAATTCTATAATTTTTTTAATAAAAAATGCATAAGTCTACAGCCAAGAGTGGCACTCAAACAGAATGGTCATAACTTGTTCATAAGCAGTTAAACCCAGACTAAGAATGTCTGCCTATGATATGCATCAACCACTTCTGGAGAAAATAATCTGGCGCGACATATTTAACCAAGAAAAAACAGACCCTTGAGGAAAGATAGGCCTAAAGGCTTTGATCTAAGAGGCTGGCCACCCATGTGGCACTCCCCATGCCAGCAGCTGAAGATAGTCTAAACAGCGAGCGAGTGAGGGAACTTTTAATGCAGCACAATGGGGGCTCGAACCACATGGGTGGCGTCACAACTGATGCTCCCACCCATCACGTTAGCAGTGCGTATGCCCACTATATTTAACTGCAGTATTGTCTGTTACCAGAACTTGAATTCTGGAACATTTCCTGCTACTGCAGCATTTTCTGTGTTTATTAAAACTTAACCCAGCTAGTGTAGTGAGAGTACAGAGTGAAATATGAACAATATGATCGATAGTGAAGACAGGATAAAACTTAGTTCTGTTTTTAAGCAACACAGGATCATAAGGTAGACTGAATTAATTTCAGAACTTGAACTTTTCTAGAAACTGTTAGTCAGAAGATGGACGCTTTACCTTCTTTATGGGAGCTAGCTCCAGAAGCTCTTTCAGGGATGATGTCATTCCATGAACACTAAGTTTTGGAATCGCCAAGCCAAAATCAAGGTAGACCTGATTGTTGTTTTTTAGGGATGGATAAAACTTAAAAGCCATGAAACCAAAATATATGCAATAGGAGAAAATCAGGATCTACCTGGGAGTAAACAGATGCAAGATAGGATGCTTCCTTAGAAAATGGATAAGAAGCATGTAGAAGAACAATTTGGCACTTAGCAAATCTTTCGTCCTCAAGAACAGCACGCAAATGTAGTGGGTTGCACTTTCGCAAGTCCAGGTCCTTATCTCCAAAACTGAAAAATGTATAGGAGTATATGTACATGTATTAGATATTGAAACAACCAAAATATAACATTGCTTTCATACTAGGAGCCAAATTGTCGTCACCCTGTGTGAATTTGCACTGGCAGGTTACGTGAAACAGCAATTCCAAGACTGCAGGTAAATAGATAGTCAATCAGGTTCTTGTTTGTAATCCGAAATGGCCTAGGACCTGAAAAACATGGAGGAACATAATTGCAAATTTTGTTGAGATTGTTTTAGGCGTTCTATCTCCATGACAAAAAAAAAAGTGTCTACCTGTTAGCTCCTTACGAAGACCATCCTCTGCATCGGTCTTGCTAACATTGGGATTGATCTCTAAGCCGCTTCTATATGCAGCTATGCTTTTTAATGCAACAATTTGGTTAGAAATTGTGAGCAATAAGTTAAGGATATTCCTAAATCAAAATGAACTAAAGAAAAATAATTCAATTGGCTTGCAAAGGGTATTGAAAAATCTGGAGGATATGAATTCAGCTTAGCTATGTAGCTTTCAGTGAATGAGTCCAGTGTCCAGCTTGATCCACTGAATGACTCCTGAAAATGGTAATCGTGCAAGTTGACTAAACATTACTTTTTAAAAAGTAGTTAAAATGGATTATTAACTACAAATAGCTGATCTGATATTTCAGTATAAGAAATGTAATATAGGTTACTGGTTCCATAATGAATGGTCATGCTATTTTGCTAAAGTATAAATTTTTCCCAAGCAACCTTTGCACTTAGTAACAAAAAAAAAAGTGAATACAGAAAAAAAAATGTAATACCTAGAGAGAAAAACAAGAGAAATACACTCACATCATTGATGATTGTTTCTGCTAGCCTTTCTATTCTCAGAACTCTGCCAACTACAGGAGCAAATGCCTTGTGAGACTCCAAGTCTAGCATTTTGTCGAATGCTATGCCATCATCTATAAGGATGACAGATATGTTGGCAGCTTGGAAGCATTTGGAGCCAATCGATTTCAATCCTTCAGCACTTCTGAACTTCTCCACCTTCTCAAGTAAGGGCTTGCAGTTGTACAATGCAGCAATGTCCCTCAGGCTTCTCTGCATTTGAGCATTTCATGAGGTTCCACGGATGTAATGAGTTATATGATAGTGCACCCTTACGTAGGCTAGGTGCCTTATAAAAACATTCTACTACATAAACGGGCACATGCCTCGCGTCAGATTTCCCCACACGCTATTGAAAGAGAAATCTAACAAAAACATGTTGCAAGTGCTACAGTAATTGGCTGATCGCATGGCAAGGACAACGATACTTAGAGCAAGTATAATAGCAGGCTGTAAGCCGACTAAATACTGAGGTGGAGGAGAAAGGGGAGGAGAGAGAGGAGAAGCAGGCTGTAAGCTTACAGTCGGCTTGGGCACAAAAACCAAGAAAGCCTATGAGAGAGACAAGTGGGCCATGTATTAACTGTAAATAGCTAACTACTATATGAGTGAACTAAGAGAAGGCTGTAAGAACCTTACAACCAGTAAACCAGTTATATTATTAGCCTTGCTCTTAGGCCAAAAAGCTAGTAGAAGGCCTGCTGACTCTGTAATTACTAACATGGATAAAAGCTGCTGGAAAAATTGCCCCACAACCCCTGAGGCCATGGACACCAGCTCCTCATGTGCATATACGCAAGACTCGGTTCCAGTTTCGGAACAAGCAGCCCCACCACTCACAAGGACCCCAGGCATTCATGACTCATCAGGAGGCAAGGAGACAATCAAAGGCGGAGTACTATACAGCCACCACGTTCTACTGCACGATGGCAAGGCAGCCCATAATGCTGCTGCCATCTGCATGCCGCACTGTAGAAAACGACGAGCTTAGCATATTCTGCTAAAACAAGCTGGCCAACTGCAGTAAATTTGCATCCCTGTCTATCAGTTATATGTGCCCACCCTGCACAGCTGCACTACCCTCCAAAACCAACTAGTAGCACTTGTTAGTTAGCCGTAGGAGCAAATCTGCTAATGCAATCAAATCAGGACTACTTGCCACCTTCTAAAATAATTTTTTGAGTCGATCCACAGTACTAGTGAATTCAGGAACACGGAGCTGAATCGGACGTGTAGCAGCGTTTGCACATCAGGGACCGCCAATAAATAAAACTATTAAAAAATGCCAACGAAAACCTCAATCGACACGATCTAGCACGGTCACCTCCCATCAATGCCGCGATTTCGAATATACTGCTACCAGAGCACCGGTAGTACGGAATTAGTAGCAAGGTCCAAGAGCACAGGAGCGGGGAGGAAGCGGGGCCGCGGGGCGGGGTGGGAGTTGTGCTAGTGCGGAGTTAGTAGCGAGCTCCAAGAGAAGTGGCCGGCGGCGGGCGTACCTTGAAGGAGAGGGAGTGGGGCGCGAGCGCGAGCGCATCCCCCTCGGCCTCGGAGAAGCAGCGGAGAAAGGGGAACGCCGAGCCGTGCTCCACGAGGTTGTGCGCGTGCGCGTCCACCGCCGCCACCTCCTCCGTCGCGCGCCGCAGCGCCTCGTACCTCGCCTCCATCTCCCTCCGGGACCCCCCCCTCCGCGGTCGCCGCCGCCGCTCGCTGCCTCAAGGATCTAGTACGTAGAGAGGCGGAGCGAGTCCGTCACGTTTGACCAAAGCGGTGGCTCTGACTGCTGGATAGCCGGATTGGCGGAGGCGAACGACGCACGGCTGCAGCACGGAGTGCCGAGTTTTTATATAGCGGGGCAGAGGAGCACCGCCACGGGCCGCGCGCGCACGCGGCACGCCCCACCCACCCGCTCCCGTTGCCGCTGCTGCTGCTCCTGCTCGGCTCTAGAGTTGCAGGGGTCTTTGTTTCAAAAAAAAAGGGGTCGGGGTGGACGCGGTGGTGGAGCTGTGTCTGACATGCAGGTCCCGCCCGTCAGAATTAAAGAATTGCAGAGTTGAGATTTTCACTAGGGGCGTGTTTGCCTGTTTGCATCAGCGGAAAATTGCTACCTGTGCTGACTGGCCACTAGTATCTTTGTATTGACTGAGTTGACTAACAAGGCTCTGTTTGATTCCTCTAATAATAACTTTTTGTTAGGTGGTAATTCATTTTAAGGTATTAATTGGATTATTAGATGGGGTGTTTAATCCACTAGAGATAATAATTTTAAGAGCTAAATATTAGCCGCTTGGATAAAAACAAAACCATCAGCAGTACTTTTCAATAAAAGAACCATGCTTTTTTTCTCTCATAACAAATCAACATAAGTATTAGTATAAACCAAATTTTAGCGAGATGGGCAGGGCCGGATGATGATCAGCCTGTTCGCTTGCTCATAAACAATCGTAAATTTCCAGCCAGGAACAGTGTTTTTCTCTCACACCAAACTAGCCAGCAGTAAATAATCCACGATACGATACGGCCTCCCGAACAAGCTGGATGACCTCAAGAGTGATGCCAGCTTTAGAGTCCGTGGATCCGATTTAACTAGGACGCCTTTGGATGGACGACACCTGTGGCAACCAAGTCAAAATTCATCAGTTGGCCGTAGAATCGATACCATGAATTGTTTGGCTACCGTGTCGTAAGCACAGTTCATTTTACGAACCTCGCGCCAACAACTGACTCTAGGCGCTTGATCGAATCAGCCGCTAGCTGAAGGCTGAGGTTGTTGACGAACGATCACTAAGGACACACCACGTACGCCAGCAGGTCGATATAGCCGAAGAAGTCGTCTCTAGCGGCTGTGGCCAATAAAAAACTAACGGAATTTCTTTGTGGTGCTAAATATAGGTATGGTAGAGATTTGATGGAAAGCTAGCAAAGGCCAGCCACAGGGAGGAGGACCATTTAGCATGCGAGGAACACAGGATCAGGAGAGAGGGTGCCGGGCCAGCAAACAGCCGCTCGATCTTTGACGATTCTTTCTCGAACCCGTGATTCAGCCGGGCGACATGTTTACCGCCCGCGCCATTCTCTCATCTATTCTTTCTCCTCCAGCTCAGATTTTATTGACGTGGAGCAGCTCTTAGCCTGCTGACTAGACACCACTATACTTGTATACTTGTACTTGCTCTAATTAGCCCTGGGCATTCGGTACTACCGAACCGAACCGAACTGAATCCTCGGTTCCTCGGTTCTTCGGTTCCCAAGAAAGTCGCTACCGATCGGTTCTTCTAAAGAATTGGTACCGATGAAATTCGGCTTCGGTTAGTTCGGTTCGGTTCCGGTTCCGAACCGAACTAACCGAACAACTCCGGCTTCCAAAAAATCAGCGACTCGGGAGGGCGCGCCAGACTCTAGGCGGGGATGCGGCGCCGCGGGAGGTCGGCCGTCGCAGGGGGGCGCCGGGACTCCGGGTCTCCGGGAGGCGGGAGTTTGGTTCCTCGGGTAGTTCGGTTAACCAAGGGGAGGAACCGAATTAACCGAACAAATTTTGGTTCTTAGGAAATGGGAACCGAACAGGGAACCGAGATTTCGGTTCTCGATAAATTCGGTTCTGTTCTCGGTTTTTTCGATTCGGTTCTCGGTTTTCGGTAAAATTTGCCCAAGGCTAGCTCTAATGCGTCAATGCCTACGCCCTCTATGGCCCCGTTCGCTTCGCTGAAAAAACAAGCCGAAACACTGTTCTGACTGATTTGTTGTGAGAGAAAAAAAACTGTTCTGACTAAAAAACAAACTAAAAAAGACGGATTATAAGAGAAACGAACAGGACCTACGTAGTCTCCACGTATGAACAAGTGCTCATAAAGGTCTGTACAACGCACACACATGGCAGAGCGCTTATAAGCAGGAGACTTTTTATGCCATGGTGGAGGATACAAAGACGCTTCAGCCCGGCATCGACGCTCGCGCAAGCGGCCGATGCTCCAGGCGCCTGATGCGTCCCTAGGATGTGGGGCACAGACTAGTTTGAACGAAAAAATAAAGTTAGCAAGAGTTTGTTGCGTTGTAGAGTGAAGCTCTTATATTGTTTCTCTCTCTTTAAGAGTCTCCACCAGCAGCTCTATATTATATATGGCCTAAGGCTATTTCCAACAGAAGACTTATTGTAGAATCCAAATTTAAAATAGGTCTCTAACATAATACTTATAGCATCCAATAGAATACCTATATGGAAGACCCATTTTAGATGTCAGGAGAGACATAACACAAATCTGAGTATTCTCTCTCCTGAAGACCCATTTGCATAAAGGGTTGTCTTTTAGGTCTTGTTGTTGGAGAAGACCAAAAATAGATATTGAACCTGTCGGTGCGAAAAATGACCAACAAGTAAATATTTATAGTTTTATCGTGCATTGTGACCGGATGTAGCTTAGCACTCAATGACACAGGATTTATACTGGTTCTGGCAACATGCCCTATGTCCAGTTCCAGTCGGTCGGTGACTTTATTCCTGAGCCCAGGTGTTTGAGGTTTGCTGTGGGCTTACAAACGAGTGGGAATAAAGAAGGGGGTGTTAAAGGTCCGGTCGAGCTCTGAACCAAAGGGCCAAAAGTGACGAGAGCTTCAATCGTGCGCTAAGTATTAGAGCATATGCTCTGTATAGCTTTAGAGTTCTAGAACTGTGGAGCTGTTCAAATGCTTAGAATGTCTAAAGCTAGCGAAGAGAGAGAGTTGAAATAATCATCCGCTTTTTAAAAGAGAGCGCATCCCATTTTATAGATGAAGAGAACTGCCTTACAAGTTTAGAGAGAGAGAAAGATAGTGTGTGTGCTATCTAGTCTTGTTGCCCACGTCGTAGGGTACAAGACGGTTTGTCGGCGCCCACAATACTGTTGACGCCTAGATACATGTGGCAGGCTTCATCGTGTTCTTCTAGTATGGCAAATGTCGGGGCCTACCATACTATAGCACAAATGTCGACGCCTATAACACTGTTCGTGTTCTGACACGTCTGAAAGGTTGGAAAGCACCCTTCTAGCATGGCCTGGCGGTACTGTCCTATAAGTGTGCAGGGTACGATCCTTGGTATTGCGATTGACTTAAGCGTCTTGCCTTATCTGCTCCGCCTGATTCTTGGGTTCTCACCGAGCGGGCGTCCTCGGTCGGTTGTTCCCAATCGGCTCCGACCGCGTCGGTCGGAGAAGAGCTGTAAGTAGAGGTTCGATGTATTCTCGGTCGGAAAAGCGGGTTGGAGTCGGAAGCGAGTGTTGTCCCCTCCTTGGCCAGGCATTCCGGTCAGAGACTAGATTGCTCTTCTGGCCTGTCGTTAGGTATCTAAGCCGACCCAGGAGTCGCACGTTGTTGTAATGCCGTCTATTGGGCCGAGCTTTTGCTGAAAAGCGGGCCCATTGGGGACCCTGAGTTTATAAACCCGACAGGAGCCCTGAGCCCTTTTGAGACTTCTGCGAAGTCATGAAGGGGCTATTTATACTCATTGTACGAGAGCAACAGATGGGTGCAAGATCGTGAGTCGTTGTTGGGCGTGATGGAGCGCGGACCCAGACGTCGGGTGTGGCCGAGGGTGAAAGCATCTAGGCCCCTAGTTGGATTTCGGTGATTAATGTCAATACAAGATTACTATGACTAACGTGTGTTTTACAGAGGCAATTAAGTTAGGTCATGGTAATGGAGATCGATTGGGCAATCGAGGTTGTCATGCCCCTACGATGGAAATCGTTTCGGTTTTCAAAGGATGGACGACAAGGTTAAGGATAACTAGTTCTAAGTGTCGATTGAAGTTGGAGAGACACTTAGAGTAGTTTAGGACTTTGTTTTTTCCTTTGGCCGTACTATGAAGGGGGGTATGAACGGGTAGCTTGACCTAGTTGAGTCTAGTGAGTTAGGTGTGGTGCACACTTGTTAAAACTAGCTCTAGGTAGCTCCTATGAATGCCTAAAATCCTTTGGAGCAAACTTCATTCACATATGTTCGGAAGTTGGAAGTGAATGGAGGGTCAAATACTGACCGGACGCTGGCTCCGGTGCGACCGGACGCTGGCCGCAGGGTCCGGTCAGTTCATTTGACCGAGAAGATCAAGTCTGGTGTGACCGGACGCTGGGAGGTCATGTGACCGGACGCTGAGGGCCAGTGTCCGGTCAACTCCAGTAAGGGTCCAGACTTGGAAAAGTGTGACCGGACGCGTCCGGTCAGTGTGACCGGACCCTGAGTATCCAGCGTCTGGTCGTTTACAGTAAGCATCCAAGAGCGACCGGACGCGTCCGGTCGGTACTGACCGGACCCTGACAGCATCCGATCATCACTTGAATGCTGGTTCACGGGTTGAACTGACCGGAGCGTCCAGTCATCACGACCGGAGCGTCCGGTCATCCCGCAGAAGCTCATAACGGTTAGTTTTTTAGGCTGGCTTATAAATAGAAGCTCCACTCGTGAGTGGAGCATCTTTTGCTCATTCCAACAGCTGAGAAACACGTTTGTGAGTGCTAAGAAGAGCAAGATCCTAGTGAGGTGTTTGTGATTTGAGAATCCAAGAGAGTAGCCTCACTAGCAAATCAAGAGTAGCAAAGTGTGCATCCATCTTCTCATTAGGCTTCGCGTGGTCAAGTGAGAGTTCGTGCTTGTTACTCTTGGTGATCGCCATCACCTAGACGGCTTGGTGGTGATTGGGAGTTTGGTGTTCACCCGGCGGAGCTTGTGGGTGACCCAACTCAAGTTGTGAGCGGTTTTGGGTGATTCGCCGCGACGGAGTGTCGAAGAATCAACCCGTAGAGAGCACTTGATCCTTGCGCGGATCAAGGGGGAGCTACACCCTTGCGCGGGTGCTCCAACGAGGACTAGTGGGGAGTGGCGACTCTCCGATACCTCGGTAAAACATCGCCGCGTTCCTTTCTCTCTCTACTTACTTTGAGCACTTACTTTGAGTATTTACTTTGAGCAATTCAATACTTGTTTTACATCCATAGAATTGCTTGCTAGAGTAAGTTTGGAACATAGGTTGAGAGGTTGTCGTGCATTAGTTTAATATAAACACTTTTCTAGGCACAAGGGGTTAATTGGGCTATCCGTAGGATTTGATTATTGCAAGAGAATTTAGAATTAGCCCAATTCACCCCCCCCTCTTGGGCATCTTGATCCTTTCAATTGGTATCAGAGCCTCGTGCTCACTTTTTAAGCTTAATCGCTTAGAGCAAGATGTCTCACGGGGATGGACCTCCTCCTATCTTTGAGGGAGATGATTTTCCATATTAGAAAATCCGCATGGAGGCATACTTAGAAGCTCTAGATGTTGGAATTCTTAGAGCCGCCTCTCAAGGGTTCCCCGCACCTAGGAATGCCGCACAACTTCAAGGCGATGAAGTGAATTATGAGAAATGGAATGCAAAGGCTCGCAACACCATTTTTAGAGGCCTTTGCAAAGAGGTGTTCAATCGTGTAAGGAACCACAAAGACGCCCATGCTCTATGGTCGGACGTTTGTGCGCTCCATGAGGGAACCAAGAGTGAGCGTGAGAAACGCTATCATCTTGTGATTAAACAGCTAAATTCTTTTGAGATGTTTCCCAAAGAAAGTGCTAATGAGATGTATTCTCGATTAAATGTTCTTGTAGAGGAAGTCAATGGGCTTGGACTTACTCAAATGTCACCATCCGATGTTGTGAGAAAAATCTTGAGTGTCCTCCCCATTGATAAATATGGGCACATTGTGACCGTGCTACATCAAGGTGATCTTTCCACCGCTACACCGACACAAATCTTGGGAAAGATCAATGCTCATGAGATGTACATGCACATCACACCACAAGATGGCTCATCCTCTACAAAGAAGAAAGAGAAGGACCTAGCATTCAAAGCTAGCCAAGACAAGGGCAAAGCAAGACTTGAGTATGAGAGCTCAAGTGATGAAGATGATGAAGAAAGCCTTGCCCTCATGGTGAAGAAGACCACCAAGATGCTAAAAAGGCTAAACAAGAGTGGCATCAAGTTTGATGGCAAGAAGAAGAAGTTCTTCACTAGCTCAAGAAGAAAGCCAATCTCCGAGATGGATTGCTACAATTGTGGCGAACTTGGTCATCTAGCTCATCAATGCACAAAGCCCAAGAAAGACAAGTTCAAGAACAAGGGCAAGAAAGATGATTCAAGTGATGAAGATGAAAAGAAGAAGAACAAGCCATACAAGAAGAGAGATGGCAAAAAGAGGGAGTTCTACAAGAAGAAGAAGAGTGGCAAGGCCTATATTGTCGGTGATTGGCTCACGGACATTGATTCATCAAGTGGATCATCCGATGATGATAGTGACGATGAAAAGGTGGCCGCCATTGCTATTAATATTGCATCTTCACCACCACCATCGCCATCATCCTCTACGCACCTATGTCTTATGGCCAAAGGTGAACGCAAGGTAACTAAGAGTGATGATAGTAGTGATGATGAACATGCTAGTGATGATGATAGTGATAGCGATGATGATGACTCACCTACCTATGATGATCTTGTCAAAATACTAAGAAAATATACTAAGATCATTAGAAAGAGTAGAGCTACAAATGAAAAACTTGATGCTAAAAATGACTCACTCTTAGCTAAATGTGACACATTAGAAAAGGCCAATGATGAGCTCAAAGAAACAAATGATTCTATATCATCCAAACTCAAGGAGCTCAAA
Organism: Miscanthus floridulus; assembly: GCF_019320115.1. Classification (NCBI taxonomy): domain Eukaryota; kingdom Viridiplantae; phylum Streptophyta; class Magnoliopsida; order Poales; family Poaceae; genus Miscanthus; species Miscanthus floridulus. Next base: position 64,254,623 of record NC_089581.1, on the reverse strand, counting down.
TCTTCTAAGAAAGAGCTTAAAGATAAAAATGATAAACTTGAGTGGGTGCACAATGAGCTTATCACTAGTCACAATAAGCTAAAAGATGAATATGCAACTCTAAAGATCAATTATGATACCCTTATTATTGCACAAGAATTCTTACCAAATGAGCCACATGATGCTACTAACCATGTTGTTAAGATTGATATAGCTACCTCATGTGATGATTTAATTGATGAAAGCATTGAGCATGGATCTAGTAGCAAGGGCAAGCAAGTGGTTGAGTGCAATGACTATGATGAGTATGTCAAGCTCAAGAGTAACAATGAGAAGCTCATGAAAGATCTTGAAGAAATGAAAAGTCACAACACCATTGTGCTAGAAACTCTTGATCATGACAAAGAGGTGATCCTTGAAAATGAGAAGTTAAAAGAAGAAGTCAAGAAACTCAAGGAGGAAGAAGAACAATGATCTTCTCAAGGAAGAGAACAAGAAGCTCAAGATGGAGAAAGAGCATCTCAAGGTGGGATTGAGCAAGTTTGCTAGGGGCAAGCATCTCCAAAGTGAGCTACTCATGAATACCGTCATGAAGATGGATAGAAGTGGCATTGGATATATGGCAAGTATAGAGAAGAAGAAGGCTCAAGCTCAACACCAACAATCAAAGCCAAAGCCAAAGCCAAAGAGATGTTTTGAATGTAGACAAGAAGGCCACTTTGCTCATGAGTGTCAAACTCCACCGCCACAACCCTTGCCCAAGCATGCTAGACCCTTTGCTTTCAATGCTCACTACATGCTTAGAAAAGATTCAAGTGGAAAGATGAAAGTCATGTTCTTGGGTCCCCCCAACAAGAGTAGGCCTAAGAAAATTTGGGTGGCTAAGTCACTTGTTGAGAAGGTGAAGGGCCCTCAATAAGCTTGGATCCCTAAAGCTTGAATCTCTTGTGTGTAGGTGAACTACAAGACCGGTGGAAGTCATTGGGTTATTGATAGTGGTTGCACTCAACATATGACCGGTGATCCTCGTATGTTCACCTCACTAGATGAAGAGGTAGATGGACAAGAGAAAATAACATTTGGAGATAATTCAAAGGGCAAGGTTAAAGGATTGGGCAAAGTGGCAATATCAAATGATCATTCCATCTCCAATGTGCTCTATGTTGCTTCATTGAGCTTCAACTTGCTATCCGTTGGGCAATTGTGTGATCTTGGCTTTCAATGCTTATTCACCGAGAAGGAGGTGGTTGTATCCAAGGTAGATGACAATCAAGTGATATTCAATGGATTTAGATACAACAACTTATATCTAGTTGACTTCACCTCCGAAGATGCAAACTTGAAGACTTGCCTATTCACCAAAACAACACTTGGGTGGCTATGGCATAGAAGACTTGCTCATGTTGGGATGAGCTCACTCAAGAAGCTTATGAAGAATGATTTGGTGAGAGGGTTGAAGGATGTGAAGTTTGAGAAGGACAAGCTTTGTAGTGCATGTCAAGCCGGCAAGCAAGTTGCAAACACTCATCCAACCAAAGCTTTCATGTCAACCACAAGAGTGCTAGAACTCCTACACATGGATTTATTTGGACCAACAACATACAAGAGTTTGGGAGGAAATCTCTATTGTCTTGTGATTGTGGATGACTATTCAAGATATACATGGGTGTTCTTCCTTCATGACAAATCCGAAGTTGCATCTTGTTTCAAGAAGTTTGCCAAGAGAGCTCAAAATGAATTTGAAGTGAAGCTCAAGAAGATAAGAAGTGACAATGGCAAAGAGTTTGACAACACAAATATAGAAGCTTATTGTGATGAAGTTGGAATCAAACATGAAGTCTCCGCAACCTATACTCCTCAACAAAATGGTGTAGTTGAGAGGAAGAATCGGACTTTGATCACTCTTACAAGGACAATGCTAGATGAGTACAACACCCCCGAAGCTCTATGGGCGGAAGCAATCAACACCGCATGTTATGCATCAAATCGCCTATTTCTTCAAAAGTTCCTTGTCAAGACTCCATATGAGTTGCTCAATGGGAAGAAGCCGGACGTCTCCTTCTTTAGGGTGTTTGGTTGCAAGTGCTACATCTACAAGAAGCGGCAACACCTAGGGAAGTTTCAAAGGCGTTGTGATATAGGTTTTCTTGTTGGTTACTCATTGAAGTCCAAAGCATATAGAGTATTTAATCATGCCACCGGCTTGGTTGAAGAAACATATGATGTGGAATTTGATGAATCTAACGGCTCCCAAGGAGCACATGAGAATCTTGATGATGTAGGTGATGAACCATTGAGGGAGGCTATGAAGAATATTCCGGTGGGAGACATCAAGCCAAAAGATGATGAAGATGATGTACAAGTCATTAATCAACCCTCTTCATCAAATGTACCACAAGATGGTGAAAAAGTTGGGAGAGTAGAAAATGAAGATACTCATATCTCCCATGAGCAAATGGTGGTACAAGCACAAGATGTTGATGCTCCACAACCTCCTCCTCAAGTGGTCAATAGAAGAAATACACCTCTCCTACAAGATCATCCACAAGATCTCATCATAGGGAGTCCAACAAAGGGGGTGATGACTCGATCTCAAAAGCTTACTTCATTTATTGCTCATCACTCTTTTGTCTCTTGCTATGAGCCTACCAAGGTAGAAGATGCTCTTAAAGATCCGGATTGGATCAATGCCATGCATGAAGAGTTGAACAACTTCACTCGCAATGAAGTTTGGAATCTTGAAGAGCGACCAAAAGATGCAAGAGTCATTGGAACAAAGTGGGTGTTCCGCAACAAGCAAGATGATCAAGGTGTTGTTGTGAGGAACAAGGCAAGACTAGTGGCAAAGGGGTTCTCTCAAGTTGAAGGTCTAGATTTTGGAGAAACCTTTGCACCGGTTGCAAGATTAGAAGCCATCCGTATCCTTCTTGCATATGCATCACATCATGAAATGAAACTATATCAAATGGATGTGAAAAGTGCATTCTTAAATGGCTTTATTAATGAACTAGTCTATGTTGATCAACCTCCCGGGTTTGAAGACCCTAGATATCCTAATCATGTTTATAGGTTGTCCAAGGCACTATATGGGCTTAAGCAAGCCCCAAGAGCTTGGTATGAGCGCCTTCGGGACTTCCTTATTGAGAAGGGCTTCACCATTGGGAAGGTCGACACCACACTATTCACCAAGAAGCTTGATGGGCATATCTTCATTTGTCAAGTATATGTTGATGATATCATCTTTGGATCATCAAATGAAGACTCATGCAAAGAATTTGGTGAATTGATGTCTAAGGAGTTTGAGATGTCAATGATTGGTGAGCTTACATTCTTTCTTGGTTTTCAAGTCAAGCAAATGAAAGAAGGCATCTTCATCTCTCAAGAGAAATACACAAAAGATCTTCTCAAGAGATTCAAGATGGATGAATGTAAGCCAATCAAGACCCCAATGCCTACCAATGGACATCTCGACCTAGATGAGGGAGGTAACTCGGTTGATCAAACTCTCTACCGTTCCATGATTGGTAGCTTGTTATATTTAACCGCATCTAGGCCCGACATCATGTTTAGTGTGTGTATGTGTGCTAGATTTCAAGCTAGTCCTAAGGAAACTCATTTAATTGCCGTAAAAAGAATCCTTAGGTATCTTAAGCACACACCAAGCATTGGCCTTTGGTATCCCAAAGGAGCTTTATTTGAATTAATTGGCTATTCCGATTCGGATTACGCCGGATGCAAAGTTGATAGAAAGAGCACATCCGGAGGGTGCCATTTGCTTGGTAGATCACTTGTGTCTTGGTCCTCCAAGAAACAAAATAGTGTGGCTTTGTCCACCGCCGAAGCGGAATACATTGCCGCGGGTGCTTGTTGTGCACAAATATTATACATGAAACAAACTTTACTAGACTATGGAGTAGTTCTAGAGAAAGTACCTCTTTTGTGCGACAATGAAAGTGCGGTAAAACTTGCAAATAATCCGGTTCAACACTCTCGCACCAAGCATATAGATATCCGCCATCACTTTCTAAGAGATCATGTAGCTAAAAATGATATATCACTAGAAGGTGTAAGATCCGAAGATCAATTAGCGGATATCTTCACTAAACCGCTAGATGAGGCTACATTTTGTAGATTGCGGAATGAGCTCAATGTACTTGATTTTAGTAACTTCACTAAAAATTGAGCTTGTGTTGTCCCTTGCATTCATTGTAATATACAACATGTTTAATTTGTGGCAATGCATATAGGGCTTGTCTAACATGGTTAAGATAACCGCCGAAAAGCGTGTGAAGAAGCTTAACCTTGGATCAAACTTGACAAGCAACTAGATTTACTTACAAGCATTACATATGCATGAATGTTTGTTTGTCGTTTTGTTCCATTTGCCCTCTTGTTGCCTATTTTCTTAAAAAGAATTATAGCCTAAGGCAAAATATTTTGAAAAATATGAGGGTTTGAGAGAGGTCACTCACATCAGTCCCAATTGGTGTTTATTTGGATCTTATTCAAGTTGGGACTTGATTGGGAACAGGCAGCGCAAAGGAAGGTTGAAGGTTTGCTGAAAAAGGTGCACCGGACGCTGCACCGGACGCTGCTGTCCAGCGTTCGGTCAGTTCACAGGAGGTGAACTACTGATGAAGGAGTGATCGGACGCTGCGTCTGTGCGTCCGGTCAGAAAGGGCTCAGCGTCCGGTCGATCGGAGGATGACAAAGTTAAACTGACCGGACCCTGCCTGCGTCCGGTCATGGACCACCGGACGCGTCCGGTCACGATTCCAGAGGATTTGGACCTCTCTGAAATCGACCGGACGCTGGGTAGTAGCATCCGGTCGCTACCACCGGAGCGTCCGGTCAGTGGATCTCGCGCGTCAAGGACTCTTTTCCCTTTTCCTTTTCTGTCGCGTTTTGGGGGTTATTTATCCGAACCTTCATTCTTCTCCCTTGACCTAACCCGAGCCACCGTGAGCCATGCCGCCGTAGCCGCCAGCCCAAACGCCGGGTCGCCGCCGTCCCTTGCGCCGACCGTCGCGCCACCTCGCCCGGCCCCCGCTGCCAGCCTCGCGCCGCAGTCCCGCGCCTGCCCAGCCGCGCGTCTCCGTGCCCCTGCCCCGCGCCACCACCGGCCAGTCGCAGCCACGTCGCCAGTCTCGCAAGCCACCGCCTGCTCAGCTCCTCGCCGGCCTTCTCGCACCCAAGCTCGTCGTTCCATCGGTGCCAAGGCTGAAAATCCTCGCCAAGTGATCTTGCCCTATCCTCCCATTGTTTGGTAAGGCAAATCTTGTGGTTCAATCTTGATCTCCAATTGTGACCTAGATCAAATTCTAAATACATTGATTCCCCATTGCATTCAGGGCGTTTGACCTAACCCTAACCGGTTCCGAGATCCCCCACGTGACGTCTTATCTATTCTCGGATCGCTGATCGTCAGGTAGAAAGCCACTCGATTCAAGTTCGCATCTAAAATTGCTTTCTCTATTAGGATTTCGCATCTATTAGATATATGGTATTTATTTGTATATCCATCTATTCTATCGTGCAGCGAGTCGGTTCCGTTGTGTTTCGTCTGGCAGTTGGCAGTAAACTCGGAGCCAAGCTCGCGAGTAAGGATCGAGGCCAAGCCTCGAAAGCAGCAGTTTGACAGTTGATCTTCATCAGCGACAGTTCACCATCTTGTCAGTTCAGATGGCTCGCACCAAGAATGTTGGTGGTGGTCCAGGTGATGATGATCGGAGGCCCCCGCCTCGTCAGCCAGCCGGATCCAAGGGCAAATCAACCAAGCAAGTAACATCCAAGAAGCGGAAGTACCCCGACGCAGAGACAGCCAGAGCAGCAGCTGTTGCAGAGGCCGCAGAGCGTGCCGAGAGAGGTGGCACCCGCAGGGGAATTGTCATTGCAGATCAGCCAGTTTCACCCGCAGTCAGAGCTGCGATTGAGGAGGTTGAGCGTCGTCATGGTAGTCCAGCTGGGACTGCCACGTTTGCAGGACGACGGGTTGCCATTGAGGAGGGTCCGTCAGCACAGCAGCAGCCTCCACCAGCAGAGCCTCAGCTAGCCCAGGAGACTCAGGAGAGTCAGGAGACCGAGCCGGCACCTCAGCTACGCCGCTCGAGTCGTACCAGTGCTGCAGTTCCACTGAGGCCAGCTACACGGCGCAGGGGTTCACGCCCTCCGCCCAGACCATAGGGTCCGCCTCCAGTGGTTCACCTCGACTTGAGGGCCGCTACAGCCAGGCAGGTTCAGCAGCTGCGGTTTGTTGAGTTTGAGGTTTGGTTTCCTCCGAGGAGGGATGAGAGAGCAGCTGAGGGGTTCTACACGCCACTACAGGAGGATTTCTACAATGCATATCTAAACAGTGGGGCAGTGTTCAGATCACAGAGGGTCTGTTCGATAGAGTCCATTGTGGCAGCAGCCGAAGAGGGCATTCGGCAATACTTGTCATATTTGCCAGGACTGTCAGATCTGATTGGACGGACAGGGATATATGTACCTTCTTGGGTTCGTCAGTTTTATGCCTCGCTCTACATCGATCCTCATCACAGATTCATTCACTTTGCCTTCAACGGCAAAGACTATAGAGTGACGAGTAGCAGGGCCAGAGAGATACTGAGACTACAGGAGCAGCCTGTAAGGATGCATGAGGTTTGCTATGGACATCAGGAGCCTCCCAGGCGTCCTCATGGAGGGTTGGTGCCCCCTACAGACTTAGTGCGCCATTGCTTCAAGGAGCCATTTGGTGAGGGGTCGAGCAGGAACCCCAGTGACTTGACTCCTACAGCGAGGATACTAGAGGCCATCATCAGGAGGACACTGCTTCCCAGGTTGGGATACAGGGAGGGCCTGACTCGCTTACAGCTCTGGCTTCTCAATGCCATCATGCAGATGACAGTGTTTGACATCTGGGACCTCCTTCTTTCAGAGATGGAGGATACTATAGCTGAGGGATTCAAGGGTCGCAGGCAGCTTCCCTATGCTCACTGGATCACATTTCTCATCCGCAGAGTTGTGATTGATAAGCCCCCTGGCATGATGGATGAGTATACTAGGTGCCACTACAGAGTTCCCAGCTTACAACCTATCACAGAGGATCAGACACGCCACTCCTCAGGCACCCAGTCAGCCTAGCCGTCGCCCCGATGTGCCAGAGTCTGCAGCTCAGCAGGACGAGATCATCAGAGGGATTGCAGCCACTGAGGAGGCGGAGCTAGAGGCACAGCAGGAGGTGAGTGAGTACAGTGACAGCTCCGACGACGACTACCAGCCTATACCTCAGATGCCTCCACGCAGACACGATGTAGAGGCAGGTAGCTCTAGTTCTGCTCCACCTGCTCCACAGACAGACCCCGCTCTCATTGCTATTCTTGAGCGGATGCAGCAGGATCAGACACGACAGGCACAGGAGACAGCTACAAACTTCGCTTAGTTTCAGGCTCGTCAGGACGAGTTTCAGCGGCAGCAGCAGCTCCTTCAGCACCAGCAGTTACTTATGCAGCAGCAGCTCATGGGATTCATGCAGCATGTAGTGACAGCCATTGGGATTCCACTGCCACAGACTTCGCCCCAGCTTGCACAGCCTCCTACCACTTCGACGACTCCAGCAGTACAGCCCATCGGGCTTCAGAGTCAGGGACAGCCTCCAGCTCAGTTTACTTCACCTCCTGTACAGGTGTCTCAGTGGTTAGCCTTCACCTGGTGTAGCCCCGCAGTTCACTCCTTATCACACGGGTTTCTCACCAGAGCAGACTTCCTCGCTATTCGTGCCTGAGTCATCAGTCTCCAGGAGTCTTGGAGCATCATTCAGCGAGTTGACCGGCATGCCTACTCCGCCTCACATGCATACTGCCGGTCCGTCTACAGCAGCTCCAGCTATCATGACTACTCAGAGGCTCTCCTCGTCTGTCGCCTCGTCAGATCCTACGACAGACATACTTGCAGCTTCACAGGCAGCACCAGCACCAGCTCAGACCCAGACCGCTTCAGTGACATCTTCCTGCTTCAGAGGGTCAGTCAGTTCAGAGCTCAGGGTCAGATGATGATGGCGCCCAGTTCCATCCTTGCTCCACGTACTTCAGCGCCCGACTCATCCGCTGCAGCCCCGCCGACCGACCCTTAGGTTTTGGTGTTTGACGCCAAAGGGGGAGAGGGTTTGAGTATGTAGACTTAGGGGGAGCGAGTTTTAGGGGGAGCTAGTTATCTAGTATTAGCTTATTATATACATTTGGAGTTTTATTTGTGTGATACACTATTACTTATGCATTCGTGTGTTTTCTTTCATGCATACTATTATATATACATGTGATAGTGCTATCTACATGATTGTGATATTTGACATGTGTGATTTCTACTTTGCTTTATCTATATGTCATATCACTTGTGGAATGCTCATTTGCTTTTGCTTCCGCGTTTTTACTTCGAAGCAAATGAGCTTTGTTATTTGTACTCATGCTTAATTCATATCCTTTGAGTACATTGTGTTGGCTTGGGTCATATAAGCTTGACTAACTCTTTTGTTCTTATTGACAAAAGCTTATATGAACCAAGCCCGTCAAAAACCTCACTCCATAACATACTCGAGGTGGTATTGTCATCAATCACCAAAAAGGGGGAGATTGAAAGCATCTAGGCCCCTAGTTGGATTTCGGTGATTAATGTCAATACAAGATTACTATGACTAACGTGTGTTTTGCAGAGGCAATTAAGTTAGGTCATGGTAATGGAGATCGATTGGGCAATCGAGGTTGTCATGCCCCTACGATGGAAATCGTTTCGGTTTTCAAAGGATGGACGACAAGGTTAAGGATAACTAGTTCTAAGTGTCGATTGAAGTTGGAGAGACACTTAGAGTAGTTTAGGACTTTGTTTTTTCCTTTGGCCGTACTATGAAGGGGGGTATGAACGGGTAGCTTGACCTAGTTGAGTCTAGTGAGTTAGGTGTGGTGCACACTTGTTAAAACTAGCTCTAGGTAGCTCCTATGAATGCCTAAGATCCTTTGGAGCAAACTTCATTCACATATGTTCGGAAGTTGGAAGTGAATGGAGGGTCAAATACTGACCGGACGCTGGCTCCGGTGCGACCGGACGCTGGCCGCAGGGTCCGGTCAGTTCATTTGACCGAGAAGATCAAGTCTGGTGTGACCGGACGCTGGGAGGTCATGTGACCGGACGCTGAGGGCCAGCGTCCGATCAACTCCAGTAAGGGTCCAGACTTGGAAAAGTGTGACCGGACGCGTCCGGTCAGTGTGACCGGACCCTGAGTATCCAGCGTCCGGTCGTTTACAGTAAGCATCCAAGAGCGACTGGACGCGTCCGGTCGGTACTGACCGGACCCTGACAGCGTCCGGTCATCACTTGAATGCTGGTTCGCGGGTTGAACTGACCGGAGCGTCCGGTCATCACGACCGGAGCGTCCGGTCATCCCGCAGAAGCTCATAACGGTTAGTTTTTCAGGCTGGCTTATAAATAGAAGCTCCACTCGTGAGTGGAGCATCCTTTGCTCATTCCAACAGCTGAGAAACACGTTTGTGAGTGCCAAGAAGAGCAAGATCCTAGTGAGGTGTTTGTGATTTGAGAATCCAAGAGAGTAGCCTCACTAGCAAATCAAGAGTAGCAAAGTGTGCATCCATCTTCTCATTAGGCTTCGCGTGGTCAAGTGAGAGTTCGTGCTTGTTACTCTTGGTGATCGCCATCACCTAGACGGCTTGGTGGTGATTGGGAGTTTGGTGTTCACCCGGCGGAGCTTGTGGGTGACCCAACTCAAGTTGTGAGCGGCTTTTGGGTGATTCGCCGCGATGGAGTGTCGAAGAATCAACCCGTAGAGAGCACTTGATCCTTGCGTGGATCAAGGGGGAGCTACACCCTTGCGCGGGTGCTCCAACGAGGACTAGTGGGGAGTGGCGACTCTCCGATACCTCGGCAAAACATCACCGCGTTCCTTTCTCTCTCTACTTACTTTGAGCACTTACTTTGAGTATTTACTTTGAGCAATTCAATACTTGTTTTACATCCATAGAATTGCTTGCTAGAGTAAGTTTGGAACATAGGTTGAGAGGTTGTCGTGCATTAGTTTAATATAAACACTTTTCTAGGCACAAGGGGTTAATTGGGCTATCCGTAGGATTTGATTATTGCAAGAGAATTTAGAATTAGCCCAATTCACCCCCCCTCTTGGGCATCTTGATCCTTTCAGAGGGGTTGGGCGCAACGGAGCGTGGATCTAGGCGTCGTACCGTCGAACCAGCATGTTGATCAGCGGCCGTTTAGGGAGTAGGCAGTGTAGTGACCATGCGTCCGTCACTGTGGTTTGATGTGAGTCCCCTAGAATGACATGTCACAGAGATGGGTCGTGCTGAGATGTGATCGCTCCCTGCACAATACCAGAAGTTTGACCTAGGGTTGTATTTTCTGGCCCGTAGTGGTTGGCGGCGGCGCGAGCTTCTGTTAGGGACCATGTCCATGGGATCGGACGAAGCGGGGCCAGCCCTCAGACGTCGGTCGAGGCAAAGCCAACCTTCAGGAGTCGAATGAGGAGGAGCTCAGCAAGAGGTGTGGCCTTGGTGGTCTTAGAAATCATCTGGGGGATTTTTTGACTTGCTAGCGGGTGCGCGTGAGCCCGCATGAGCGCATCCGGTGGGTGCAGCCCCGAGCCCCCAGACGATTTGGGAAGAATCACCTGAGGGATTTTTGACTTGCTAACGTTTTGAGCCATTGTTTCCGAGAGCATGGACCCTAGCGTCGGGCGCCAACCCAAACATCGGGTGTGGCCTGGGGGTTAGGCACGACGGAGCGCGGACCCAAGTGCCTGGTGTGGCCAAGAGGTTGGCCTAGTTTCGTGCGTTATCCCATCCGTGGTTTCTGCAACCGGAGGGACTAAGCTAACGTCACTTGCCTCGATGGCTCGAGTGACGTGCTTGGTGAGCTCTCTAATGGGTATGTCCGAGTGGAATCCGGGTACGTCATTCATAACGGGGTCAACATAGCCCTCATGTGGCATTCCACTGCTCCTTAACCCGTCCTGGTAGATGTCTGAGCCGTTCTAGAGACCGACTCAGGTGGCCCGCTGGCCTCCCCTTGATGGAGATTCTATGGGCATGACTCGAGGTTAGGATCAAACGAGAAGGTTGAGATGACCCTATTTGCTTCTAAGCAGATCGGACAAGGACCGATGGAGCTCATCTGTGTTTTCTCCCCTAACTCTGTTTGACACGAGGTGGCCTTGAGCCCTTCGTAGGCCGTCCTTCAAACCCCGGTCGATCATCGCTCATGTCGAATGAGGTGACTACCGCTTCATGACGCAACATGAGGCGTTGTGATGCATCAATTGCATATGCAATGCTTTGGATTTATGGAATGAATGTGTGAATACGTGTATGAGGAAGAATGAATGAATGATTATGCATTATAAAATAAAATAAAATAGGAATGTTTGGTAAAGATACCTTGATGACTCGAGTGGTGGGTTTGATGAGCTCTTATCGGATGTGTCCGTCATTCGTGATGGAGTCAGCGTAGCCCACATGGGGCATCCCACTGCTCCTTACCTATCTTTCGATAGTCGCCTGAGCCGTCCGATCGACTTAGATAGCCTGTTGGTCTTTCCTCGATGGAGATCCTATCGGTGGGCCCTTTCAAACCCTGCCTGGGAAGGCAAAGGGTCATTTGCGTGCGATTGCGCCTTGTTTCCTGCACCTGGGTTGTAGTAGTGATGGGCCCTACCCAGGCCATGTCCCGTTTTAACCGAGCAATGTTTCGTTGGGCAGGGTGCATCCCATCGCATGCCTATCTGCGTTAAATAGAGGGAAGGGAGAGGGTTTTCTTCCCATTCCTTTGCCTTTCTCCAACTACTGTCTCTCCTCCTTCTTCCTTTTCTCCAAGCCCATTCATGCGCCGCGGTGGTTTCTAGGAGAGAGAGGGTAAGGCGAGGGATAGAGAAAAACTCATAGATTCATTCGTGAATCTGGGGCGTGATGTTGAACTAGAGGCCATCCAATGTAGACGAGGAGGTGCTGGCCGCCTTCGCTGAGAAGAGGTTGCTCCCGCCGAAGGAGGTGGCGCACTAGAGGGCTCCTACACTAGGGGAGGCTGTTTCGCAACCATGGGCTAACAAGGTTCTCTCCTTCCTCGCCTTACACGAGTGTGGGTTGGATATCCCACACACTGGTTCTTACGTGGGCTCCTCAACGAGTGGGGCCTGGAGCTGTAGCACCTCAATCTGGCTAGGGTGCTGCACATTGCTGGATTCATCACCGTTTGTGAGGCCTTCCTCAGGATGGAGCCGCACGTGGATCTCTTCCAATGGATCTTCATCGGGTGAGCCTTGTCTAAGGGGAAGCCACCTAGAACCACGCTGGTTGGGGGCTTTGCCTTGTAGAAGAAGCCAAGACCGTCAGGCTCCTACCCCGCGTACTCCCCCTATGACCCCAATCAGGGGTGGCATGGCAAGTGGTTCTATATCAGGAACTCAACAGAGGCGCCATTCCCACCGTTCATCAGAAGAAGGCCGGAGAGGCGGAAGAGCTGGTCATGGGGTCCCTCTAGTCGGTAGAATAAGCTGGAGGTCATCAAGGTAGAGCTTTAGAAGCTGGTGCAGCATGGCCTTGATGGGCTGTGGGTCTTCCACACCTTCTTGCGCCGTCGAGTTGCCCTACTGGCAAAGAGCAGGTGACTGATGTGGGTGTACTCTAGCCCAATGGATCCCGACCACGCGTCACTAGAGGAGTTGCTGAAGGACGAGGTGTAGAGTCGACTCGATCGGGTGCTGCAACTAAGGGATAAAAACTCCCTTGAAGAAAAGCCCGGACCACTTCACGCCGCGAAGCTATCCAATCTGGTATGCTCCCCTCTTCTTATTCCTTGACCTTTTCCCTCTCGCCTTCCCTTGTTTTGATTTTGAGTTGTCTGTTTCATAGGGACTCACGGGTTACAAATCCCAGCCGCATCTCTCGAGGGGGCCAGAGGGCGTAGCTCGGCAAGCTACTCTAAAAGTGGTAGCGCTTACCAAAAATAAGAAGAGAGTTGAGAAGGCCCAGAGGCAGTTTGAGAAGGAGAAGAAGATCTGCCGGTGAGTCCAGGGAGGTGAAAACTGGAGCGACGTGGAGGCAGAGCTTGAGTCAGAGGAGACCATAGAGATGGGTGGTGACGTGAGCACCTCCAAGGATGATGGAGACAGGGGCGTCGTCATGACCTCAGTGGAGCGTCGTGAGCCTATGGCCGCATCTGTCGGTGGTGGGCAGGATATGGAGAGGCATGGCAACGTTCTCGATTCAAGGAAGCACGCCACGAGCTTAGACACCACCATCAAGCGAGAGGCGAAGCGGGCATGGTCACCATGCCTTTAGAGGTGTCGTTGGCTTCGCACCCCCCCTGCTCTGAGCATGGCGGGGCATGCCGGCCGGTCGGAGGAGGCATCGTTGGCTTCGCACCCCCCTGCTCTGACTATGATGGGGCATGTCGGCTGGTCGAAGGAGTGTGCTCGTACCCCCACATCTTCAAGGTCGGCGCGTGCACGCGACCCATAATGGGGAGATGCCCCATCAGTTGCTCCAGAGCTAGCGGTCGTCGCCATTCATGGGCCGATCGAGAACCAGCTGGGTCGGTTCCTCCCTTGGTCTATATGAGGGGGTGTGGGTCATGACCCATGAGCGGTTGTCGTCTGTCAGGCTCATCGCCTGCAGGTCGAGGCTTCAGGGCCTTGTCACTTTCATATAGGTATGCATCTATGTTCCTTTTCGATCTCACAGTTGAGTTCTTTGAGCACGACTGACCTATACTTATTTGACAATGGCTAGGGACTGACAAGACTAGGCATCGCCCCACCTCCCATGTGGTAGGAGTGGAGACCTAGCCTACAGTGAGTCACGACAAGCGGCGAGGAAAGTAGACTGGTGGTAGTGCGACCTTCTCTTCTGGGGGTTGCGTCCTCTCAGCCGATCATGAGTACGGCGGCAATGGCAGTGGTAGTGAGGACAACGATCCCCATGGTGATGGTAGAGGTTGGGTCAGAGGTGACCCTTGTGATCCCTCCCCCAACAGCCACGATGGAAGAGAGGAGGGAAACCAGGCTCCCTGCCTCGCCTGGCGGAGGAACACACTGTTTGCTCTCTTGGTCAGAGTTGGAGGGGTCAGGAGGAGATGTGGCTAGGATGGAGGTAGAACATCTACCGACGAGCCACACAATCAAGATAGTGGAGATCCCCTACTCTAGCGAGGCAGGCACTAGGGTGGAGCTGCCAGCCATCCTGCCGTCGTAGGAGTTGGTAATGATCCGGTCATCGCACGATATTGCGATGGCTAGATCTTCTAGTGGGTCAGGGCAACCTGTGAGCTGGTGTGGCCCTACCTCAGCGACCCAAGGAAGGCTCAGTTCATCCTTCATGATGAGGAGGAGGTGGGGCTCTGGCACTTGCTTGAGGAGAGAGGACTATCGATGGAATCCGATCTCGCCCAAACCAAGGTGAGGCTCAATGAGGCCTTGGAGTGGGTTGAGCTCATCCATTAAGCGGTTTCAGTTGACCTGCCACATGTCATAGAGGTAAGCTTTCTATGTTTTTAGTGTTTGTCCTTGACTCCTTGGTCTTTCACTGGTTGTTTCAGCATGTTTGCTTCTCGCTTTATAGGATTTAGAGGCAATGTTGATCCGCAAGTCCCATTTCCTTCAAGAGGAACATGGTCAGATGGGGTGGGAAGCCATGATGTCATGGTGGGTTAACGAGCTTCAGCACCAGCTAGAATCCACCCGCCATGAGTCCCAAGACCAGACGGCCGAGGCGATGGGAGCGCGGGCGGCGGAACTGCTCACAGCGAAATGGGTGACTGCTGCCGAGCGGGGACTTGACACAGTGAAGGTACACCTGGTAGAGACCAAGGCCATGCTTTAGAAGTCTTTGGAGTCTCTAGAAATGAAGCGGAAGGCCCGGTCGGAGGCTGATCGAGAAGTTCTCACGCTATAGGGGCAGGTGCTTGGGGCGGAGGAGTCGAACGCTCGACTGCTCGAGAAGGTGATCCAGCAAGAGGAAGGACTCTCCATCCTCAAAAGCACCCATCTTGGTATGTACCTATTCTACCTTTGGTTGATGCATTGGTTTTTTCTTTCCTTTGCTTGTGAACTTGTCATCCTTTTTCTAGAACTAGGTGGAAAAATTGATTCTCTAGAGTGAGAACTAAAGATAGCCAAGACAACGATCAATCGGAGTGCGGTGGCGCTAGCCAAGTCCCTTGAAGAGTGACATGCTCTCAAGGGGGAGCTCGACTAGATTTGCAATGTCGCCTAGGTGGTCATTTTTGAGGTGTTCGGGTTGGCGCCGAGCACCAGTACACCCGCCGTCCAGCTAGCGGAGGTCCCGAACAAAGTTCGGGTGCTCATCTCCGACAGCATGTTCTATGAGACGTCGGGGGTGCTGACCTCAATGGTGATGCACCACCCGGACCTAGACTTCGCCACCATCTGCAGAGGGTACGATGATGGCTAGAGCACGGATGCGATCCATGCACTTGGGGAGAGCTTGGTGCCATATGCATAGATGGTGGCTGAGCAAGTCTTCACGTAGTGGGTGATGGAGGTTCATCGTTCGAGCGTGGCTAAAGGAGTGCACCAGGAAGATGTCATCCAGCCTATGGACAGAGTGGAGACCGAGTCAAAAGTGAGCGTCGTTCCACCTCCGACCGAGCTAAATGTCGTCCCATCGGAAAGCGAGCAGCCCTTATCCTCGTCGACCGTGCCATCAACCGATGCCACCGGGCAACCATAATAGAATTTAGAGTAGAAGCATTTAGTATATGTAAAAGATAAGTTCGTGGGGGAGCCCCCGTGTGAACAGTTTTTTTGTATTCATGAATACTTCAATTTTGTTTTTGTGATGGAATCACTCGTAAGGGGAAGCTTGTCCCATCCGTCTTTGTTTTCACCCTAGCATAGCTCTATTTTTTATCCTTTCTTTTTCGCACCTGCCCGTTTGACCCATAGGCTACAACCTTAAGAACTCGAGCGTGGCCCATGAGGCTTAGCTGCTCGTAACCGTAGGTTGGGTGTGATCGGTCGGGAGTTTAAAACATAAGTTACCTAGGGTAAATGAAGGAACGGACTACCCTTTCATTTGGGTGAAAAGTATTACTATAGTAAAAAAGAGGGGTGGTATCGCACCCTCATGGATACTATATGATAGTAAAAAAGAGATGTGGTATCGCACCCTTGTGGAGCCCCCAAGCGACCTAGGCCGAGAGTGTTCGGGCTAGGGTGCTTGTAGGAGCAAACATTGAATGAAAGAAAGCGGTAAGACCGAGTTTTAGGGAAAGAAACGATGTAACTGTTCGATGTTCCATGTGTTGGTGAGAACATTGCTATTGTCGTCCTTCAATCGATAGGTGCCCAGTCGGATCACCTCAGTCACCATATAAGGTCCTTCCCATGGTGGTGAGAGTTTATATTTCTCCTTAGTTGATTGGGTTCTTCGGAGTACAAGGTCTTCGACCTCAAGGATACTCCCTCTGATTTTTCTTTCATGGTACCTATGGAAAGTTTGCTGGTAACGAGCGGAGTGGATGATGGTTGTCTTGCAAGCCTCCTTGAGCAGGTCAACTGCGTCCTGCTAGCCTTCACTCTTGGGGCGCCGTGGTTGAGGTCGGAGGGCAACACTGCTTCATCTCCGTAGGCTAGGAAGAAAGGTGTAAACCCTATGGATCGGTTTGGGGTCATTCTCAGGCTCTAGAGGATCACTGGGACCTTTGCAACCCATCGCCCGACATACTTATTGAGTCGATCGAAGATGCGTGGCTTAAGTCCTTAGAGGACCATGCCATTGGCCTGTTCGACCTGACCGTTAGTACGGTATGTCTAACTGAGGCCCAGTCGATCCTGATGCCGTATCCATCACAGAAGTCTAGAAACTTCTTTCCGGTAAAGTTAGTTCTGTGGTCTATGATGATATAGTTAGGAACACCAAAACGACAAATGATGTCAAGGAAGAACTTGACCACCTCTTTCGAGCGAATGTTGGTGATGGGCTTTGCCTCTATCCACTTGGTGAATTTGTCCACCGCTACGAGTAGGTGAGTGAAGCCACCTAGGCCCTTTTTGAGGGGTCCTACCATGTCGAGGATCCAGACCACAAATGGCTAGGTGATGGGGATGGTTTGAAGCTCCTGCATAGGCAAATGAGTTTGCCGAGCATAGAACTGGCATCCTTCACCCCTACAGATGACCTCCTCTACATCTCGCAGCGCAGTGGGCCAATAAAAACCTTGACGAAAGGCTTTTCCGACCAGCGACCTCGGGGCCACGTGATGCCTGCAGATTTTGGCATGGACCTCAAGGAGGAGCTGTTTCCCTTGGTCAGTAGGGATGCACTTCATGAGTACTCCTGATGGACTTTGCTTGTAAAGTTTATTACCAAATGCGATGAACGTCCTGGCACGTCGAGCGATTCATCACACTTCAGTCCTTTCTAGTGGGGGAATCTCCTTGCGGAGGTAGGTGAGTAGCGGTGCTCTCCAGTTAGCTTGATCGAGTGCTATAACGGCGATGTTGGCGGGTGATGTCATCATGAAGACACCAAGGCTAGAGTGTGTCTGGATCAGACCTTCCAGGATGCGGGCAGACGGCTCATGAAGGTTGTTGATGAAGACCCCATATGGAGACGAAACCCGCCTGGCAGCCAATTTTACGAGAAAATCGACAGCATCGTTATCCTTTTGGGGGACATGATGTAGTTTGATCCCCTAAAATTTATCCTCGAGCTTGCGCACCTCCTAGTAGAGGCTTTTGCAAGCGGACTCCTTCATAACTTGGTCGACGACCAACTCTAAGTTGCCATGGGCGTGCAGCCGTGTAGTGCCGAGTTCGATGGCGATGCGCAGTCCGTTGATGAGGGCCTCGTATTTTGTGACATTGTTTGAGGTCAAAAAATGGAGATGAATCATGTAGCAGAGCCTACTCCCATCCAGGGAGATCAGAACCACTCCAGCCCCTGAGCCGAGCGCCATCACTGACCCGTCGAAGTACATCATCTAGTACTCATGGGTGACGTCTAGGGTTAGGAGCTAGACCTCTGTCCATTCAGTGATAAAGTCCATGAGAGCCTGAGACTTAATAGCGGTGCAGGGGATATACCTGATGTCATGACCCATTAGCTTGAGTGCCCACTTGGAGATCCATCCTACAACATCATAGTTGCAGACGATGTCTCCTAGTAGGAATGAAGTGATGACCATGACTTCATGGTCGGTGAAGTACTGCAGGAGCTTCCAGATCGCCATTAGCTTGGTGTATAGAAGTTTCTACACCTAGGGGTACCAAACCTTGGCTTTAGTGAGTACCTCTCCAATGAAGTATACATGTCATTGGACCTTTAGGTGGTGTCCCGACTCCTCCCTTTTGATGACTAGGGCGATGCTCATGACGTGGTTGCTTGCCATGATATAGAGGAGGAGGGGTTCTCCCCATTCAGGAGCGACGAGGATTAGGGCCGATGTTAGTGATGCTTTGAGGCTTTTCTAGGGCCTGTTGTGCCTCCTCAGTCTAGATGAACGCGTCTGTCTTTTTGAGAAGTTTGTAGAGAGGCATCCCTCGCTCGCCTAGCCGGGAGATGAACTGACTCAGGGCAGCCAAACAGCCGGTGAGTCTCTGTATGCCCTTGACATTGCGTATAGGGCCCATGTTGGAGATGGCCATGATTTTTCAGGGTTGGCCTCAATGCCACTTTCGGACATGATGTATCCAAGCAGCTTCCCTGTTGGAACCCCAAAAACACATTTTTTAGGATTCAATTTGATGTTGAACCTTCGAAGGTTTGCGAACGTTGCAGCCAAGTTTGCGATTAGGTCGCAAGCTTGAGCAGTTTTAACCACTATGTCATCTACATAGATGGCAATTGTTGGTTTTGGCCACTCGACTTGATCTGGTTGGTTGAGCGGGTCAATTTGGTCGGCGAAGCATTGCTGCATGCACCGTTGATAGGTGGCGCCAGTGTTCTTTAGACCAAAAGGCATAGTTACGTAGCAGTACGAACCATACAAGGTGATGAATGAAGTTGCGAGCTGGTCGGACTCTTTCATCATGATCTGGTGATAGCCTGAGTAGGCATCCAGAAAGGAGAGGATTTTGCATCCTGAGGTGGAGTCAACTATCTGGTCTATTCGTGGCAAAGGAAAATGGTCCTTTGGACACGCTTTGTTGAGGCAAGTATAATCAACGCACATTCTCCATTTCCTGGTCTTGTTTTTAACAAGAACAGGATTGGCTAGCTAGTCAGAGTGGTATACCTCCTTGATGAATCTAGCTGCCAGGAGTTTGGCGACCTCCTCACCTATGGCCCTACGCCTCTCATTGTCAAAGTGACGCATGCATTAGTTGGTGGGCTTTGAGCCCAGGACAAGGCATAATGCGTGCTCAGTGACCTCCCGTAGTATGCCTAGCATGTCAGAAGGTTTCCATGTGAAGACATCGTGATTGGCGCATAGAAAGTCGACAAGCTCGCATTCCTATTTGGCCAGAAGCTTGGCCCTGATTCGCACCGTCTTGGTTGGGTCGGTGGGGTCGATTTCCACCACCTTAGTTTCCTTGATTGGGTGGAAGGCAGTCGAGGAGGTTGGCTTGTTGTAGTCTAGGGTCTATTCCAATCAACTGTAGACCATACCATTACTCTCCACTACACAAAACTGAAATTGAAAACCATGACCAACAATTGAAATTGACTGACATCATAGTAAAGAATAGGTTTCCAATGCCTATGATTGAAGAGGTCTTAGATGAATTGTCTAGAGCAAAAGTGTTTAGCAAATTGGACATGAGGTCAGGCTATCACTAGATAAGAATGTTGCTAGAGGATGAACATAAAACATCATTTAAAACTCATTAGGGGCATTACCAATTCAAGGTCATGCCTTTTGGCTTGACAAATGCTCCAGCAACTTTTTAGTGTGTCATGAATCAACTGCTCCAACCTTTTCTCAAGAAGTT
This sequence comes from Miscanthus floridulus, assembly GCF_019320115.1. Taxonomy (NCBI): domain Eukaryota; kingdom Viridiplantae; phylum Streptophyta; class Magnoliopsida; order Poales; family Poaceae; genus Miscanthus; species Miscanthus floridulus. Next base: position 64,234,699 of record NC_089581.1, on the reverse strand, counting down.
TGTTCTTGTCTTTCTAGATGATATCCTGATATATAGTAACTCCATGGAGTAACATCTCATACATTTCGATCAAGTGTTGAACACATTAAGAAAGAATTAGCTCTACCTAAAAGAATCCAAGTGCACCTTTGCCCAGGACAGTTTGGAGTATTTAGGCCATATGATCTCAACCAGAGGAGTCTACGCTGTCCCTAGCAAGATCCAGGCCATGTTATACTAGCCAGTACCAACATCCATGATAGAACTCAGGGCATTCTTGGGATTAATAGGCTACTACAAAAAGTTTGTTAAAAACTATGGCATTCTCACAAAGCCATTGACAGGTAGCCTGAGGCTCAAACAGTTTGCATGGAGCCCTATAGCATAGGTAGCATTTGATAATGTCAAGGTTGCAATGACCAGAATCCCAGTGTTGACATTAGCGAATTTCAAGGAAACATTTGAAAGCTAGAGTTTGGTTTTGGTGAATTGATGAAACCCTAAGTGCTAACCTACTTGCTCTAGTGATTATGAGATAGGTAACACTTTTCAAGTGATGGAGCAAATGGTGATGATCATGAAGGTAGTGATGGCCATGGTGATGATCAAGTGCTTGGACTTGGAAAACAAGAAAGAGAAAAACAAAATGGGCACAAGGCAAAGGTGAGATCCATAGGGCTATTTTGTTTTGGTGATCAAGACACCTAGTGGGTGTGATCACATTTAGGATAGATAGCCATACTATTAAGAGGGGTAAAACTTGTATTGAAATACAGTTATCAAAGTGCCACTAGATGTTCTAACTCATTGTATATGTATTTAGATTCTAGTGAGTGCTAACACCCTTGAAAATGTTTTGTGAAAATATGCTAACACATGTGCATAAGGTGATACACTTAGTGGTTAGTGCATTTGATCAAGGGTGGCAAAGTTTGTGACTTGGAGGTGCTGTCCCGAGGTGACCGAACGCTACTTTGGCAGTGACCGTACTCGGCTACAACATTCGGTCAATGGCACGCAAAAGGGGGCACGCTTAGCTAGCTGACTGGACTCTGGTCCAAGTGGTGACTGGACTTTGTCGGAGGTGCGTCTAGTCATGCTAACGTATGGTGATGTGGTGGCACGTAGCAAGGAGAAGGAGGAGAGGACGCTGGGCACGTCCTATCGTAAAAACCTTCTCTGGTATCTTACTGGAGTCGATCAAACTCCATGTTGGTAGAGCGTCCGATCATTGAGTGGTGCGTTAGGCCAGCGGCTTGGCGATGTTGGTGTTCATGTGATCAAACTCTACACGGCCACGTCCGATCATGGCGTGGCATGTTTGGTCAAACTTTAACCACACAGGCGCTGGCAAGTAGCTATTGGTGATCAGTGGCTTAGGTTCAAAGCAGGGGACATGTGGCGCTCATCAGGCGATCAGATGCTGGAGGCGTGCGTCTGGTCACTCTTGATCGGCGCGTCTGGTCGACCCGCAGTGAGTTGTCCCATGAGGCCATTGACTCTATTTCAAGGGGGCTTCTAATTAAGCCCCATGGTTGGCTTAAGCTCACTCTCTTAGCCATTTGTATTGACATAGCAACCTTGTGAGCTTAGCCAAAGCCCTCCCATTCATCTCCATCTTTAATTCATCATCTTTGTGAGATTCAGAGTGAATCCAAGTGCATTGCTTGAGTGATTGCATCTAGAGGCACTTGGTGATTGTGTTTTGCTATGGATTTCACTTGTTACTCTTAGTGGTTGCCGCCACCTAGATGGCTTGGTGTAGCGAGGATCGTCAAGCGAAGGAAGGTGATTGTCTTTGGCTCCAATCGTGGTGATTGTGAGGGTTTCTTAACCTTTTTCCGGTGGAGAGCCAAAAGGTACTCTATTAGATTACTCATGGCTTGTGTGATCCTCATCTTGTGTTGGTTGTGCAACACCTGGTTATGGGTTAGGCGTGTGATGCCTATTGGCACGTGAACCTCTAAGTGGGTGAATCGCCACAACGGGGACTACCTTGCCGGCAAGCAAGTGAACCTCGGTGAAAAATCATTATGTCATCTTGTTCCCAAGGATGTCTTGATATTCATTGTGATTGATTGACTTCATCTTGTGATTGGCTCATTCCTTGACACGGCGGTATAACTCACTATCCATCTCATGTATTTACATTCTTAGTGTAGCTAAGCTCTTTAGTGTAATTAGTTTTTAAGAGCTAGCTTGTGTCGGGTCTAGTGGTTAGTGAGGCTCTTTAGTTAGTCTTTGAGAGCTCACTAACTTAGTGTAGTGACATATCCTTTGTTTGCTTAGAGACTATAGAAACTAGAATTATGGTAGGTGGCTTGCATTTTTAGTAGGCTAGCACAACATTCGCTTTGCCTCATATTTGTCTAACCACATTACTTAGTGTTGTTGTAGAAATTTTTATAGGCTATTCATCCCCTCTATCCATTAGGATCTTTCAAGTGGTATCAGAGCCATGGTCACCTTGATTTGAGAATTAACAACCTTCGGTGTCAAAATGGCTCAAATCAACAACACCAAGAAACCACCTTAATTTGATGGCTCAAATTATCCTTATTAGAAGGCTAAAATGACAACATACATCAAGTCAATCAATAGAAAGGTTTGAAAGGTGGTGGAGACCAAGATTGAGGTAGCCAATGCTAAAGCTCTCGCCATCACCAAAGAAGTACTACTCCAAAACAATGGCATTACACTTAGTGCTATTCATGATGCTTTGGATGAAAGAACATTTGAGCAAATCAAGAACATTGAGATGGATCATGAGGCATGGAAGGAGTTGGAGGATTCATTTGAGGGCACTCAAGCCATGAAGGGTGCAAAGGCATATATTCTCAAGGAGAAGTTTACAAGCTTCAAGATGAAGAAAGATGAGACTATGCTGGAGATGTTCCATAGGCTTCAAGTGCTTGTCAATGATCTCAAAGCACTTGAAGAAGAGGTGAAGGACAAGGACATCTCCCATAAGTTCTTGAGATGCTTGCCATCAAGATTTGGCACATTGGTCACTATTCTAGTGAGGAGTGGTTTGGACACCATGACACCAAACCAAGTGTTGGGAGATGTGATAACCGATGACACATATAGAGATGATGATGAGAAACAAGAAAAGAAGGAGAAGAAATATGAGAAGAAGGATGAGAAGAAGAGTGTGTCTTTCAAAGCTACATCATCCAAGGGCAATGCAAATCAAGAATCATGAAGTGAAGATGAAGATTTGAGCTTTGATGAGATGGATGATGAGAAGATGGCTCTCTTTGTGAAGAGATTTGGAAAGTTCATGGTGAGGAAGGGCTATCGTGCTAGAAGAAAGAAGTCTTTATCCAAGAACAAGGAAGAGTCAAGAAGGTGCTTCAAGTGTGGAAGCAACGACCATCTTGTTGCTCAATGCCCATACAATAGCGACAATGATAATGATGACAAGAAGAGCAAGAAGAAGGACAAGAAGGAGAAGAAGGACAAGATAACCTTCAATAAGAAGAAGGGTGGTTCATATGTGGTCACTTGGGATAGTGATGATGACAAGACCACCAAGAAGAAGGCTCTTGCAAGCGTTTCCATAAATGAGAAGTCTTCTCTCTTTGACACTCCATCATGCTTCATGATTAAGGCCACTAAGGTACAAACTTGTGATGATGGATGTGATGAGGAACATGATAATAAAAGTCAAAGTGATAATGATGATGAACCAACTAAGAATGAACTACTTGACATGTTAGATTATGCTAAAGAATATTTTGACATTAAGAGAAGGGAATGCAAAGACTTACGAAAGAAACTAAAAGCTCTTAAGCAAGCCTTTGATGAGCTCAATGCATCTCATGAGAGGCTAGATGAAGCCCATAAGAAGCTTGGCAAGGCTCACAAGAAGTTTGGAAAAGCTCATTCCTCTCTACTTGATGAGCAAAATATGAAAGTCCATGTTGTGACATGTGATGTAGGCTTAACTTGTGTTATAATTGATGAATCATTTTATAAGCCTATCATTGTTGCTCTCACTAACCCTTCTTGTAGCACTTTTGCTTCTATCTCCTCTAGTAGTGATGATTTCACTTATGATGCCTCACTAATGGTTAAGAATGAGACCCTCAAGAAGGAGGTTAATGAGCAGACTCGCGCCTTAGGCAAAGCCTATGGTGGTAAGGACCGCTTGCTTATGTGCTTGGGTAGCCAATGAGCTTCTCTCTACAAAGAGAAATTAGGCTATACCCCCAAGAAAGGCAAGGTGGCCTTTGCTCCTCACAAAACTAGTTTTGTGAAGAACATTAGTCAGTTTTACACTAGTTTCAAGCAAGTTGATCACATAGAATAAATATGCATGAATAAGAAATCATGAGCTAATGTATTCTCAATTAAGCTTGATTCTTTCTATGTGCTTACTAAGGGTACTAATGGTGTGACGGCTAAGTTCATTGGTGCACCATAGATGGGCTCAAAGAAGAAAGTCATTTGGGTACTAAAGAGCTTAGTGACTAACCTTCAAGAACCCATGCAAGTTAGGTACCTAAAAAGAATTGATCTTCTTTTATATGTCAATTATAAAGCCGAAGGAATGTATTGAGTACTTGATAGTGGGTGCACTCAACACATGACTGGTGATGCAATAATGTTCAACTCAATCAATACCAATGATAGTAATGGCTATGATAGTATCACATTTGGTGACAATGACAAAGGCAAGGTCAAAGGGCTTGGTAAGATTACAATATTCAATGACATGAGCATTTTCAGTGTGTTGCTAGTTGAGAGCTTGAACTTAAATTTGCTATCTGTGGCTCAATTATATGATCTTGGATTTAAGTGCATATTTGGAGTAGATAATGTAGAGATCATAAGTGTAGATGGCTCTAACTTGTTCTTCAAAGGCTTTAGATATGAGAATCTATACTTGGTTGATTTTAATGCTAGTGAAGCCAAATTATCAACATGTTTGTTCGCTAAGTCTAGTATGGGTTGGTTATGGCATAGAAGGCTTGGTCATGTTGGAATGAAATAATTGAATAGATTGGTTAAGAATGACTTGGTTAAAGGCTTGAAAGATGTTGTGTTTAAAAAGGATAAGCTTTGTAGCTCATGTCAAGCCAGCAAACAAGTTGGAAATACCCATCCTAAGAAAAGCATAATGAGCACTAGCAAAGCATTTGATTTATTGCACATGAATTTATTTTGGACAACACAATATACTAGCATCAGTGGAAACAAATATGGCTTTGTGATAGTGGATGACTCTACTAGATACATTTGGGCATTCTTTCTAGTGGACAAGAGTGATGTGTTTACAACATTCAAATCATTTGTCAAGGACATTTACAATGAGTTTAAAACCAGCATCAAGTTAGAAGTGACTATGGTAGTGAGTTCAAGAATACTAGAATGATGAGTTGTGTGATGAATTTAGAATTAAACATTAATTTTCGGCCAAGTACACTCCACAATCAAATGACCTTGTTGAGAGAAAGAATAGAACCTTAATTGACATGGCAAGATCAATGTTGAGTGAGTATAATGTGAGTCAATCCTTTTGGGCCGAAGCTATCAACATGGCTTGCTATTGTAGCAACCATTTATATTGTCTCCCATTGAAAGAGAAGACACCATATGAGCTCTTGAATGTTAGAAAGCCCAACATTGCATATTTTTGAGTTCTTGGTTGCAAATGCTATATCTTGAAGAAAGGCACTAGATTGGGCAAGTTTGAGAAGAAGTGTGAAGAAGGATTCTTACTTGGATATTCAACCACAAGCAAAGCATTTAGAGTTTGGAATTTGGGTAGTGGTACTCTTAAGGAAGTTCATGATGTTGAATTTGATGAAACCAATTGTTCCCAAGATGAGAATGAGAACTTAGAAGATGTTAGAGGCATTCAACTTTCAAATGCCATGAAGAACATGGATGCTGGTGAATTAAGGCCTAGACAAGTGATTGATGAAGATGATCAAGCGTAAGTGCTCTCTAACTTAAATGTGCAAGTTGACACTAATCAAGCAAGTTCAAGTGGATCTCATGACAATGTGCAAGATCAAGTGGTTAGTACATCATCTCAACCCATTGATCAAGCAAGTGCAAGCAATCAAGTTCCAATACTCCAACCAACCAATATTGCAAGGGATCATCCATTGGACACTATAATTAGAGATATTTCTAGAGGTGTATAAACAAGATCAAGATTGGCTTCATTTTATGAGTATTCTTATTTATGTCATCCATTGAACCAAAGAAGATAGATAAAGTATTGAAGAATGTTGATTGGGTGAATGCTATGCATGAAGAATTTAATAACTTCATAAGAAATCAAGTATGGGAATTAGTTAGAGACCAAAGAGACACAATGTGATTGGAACCAAATGGGTCTATAGAAACAAGTAAGATCAAGATGGGATAGTAGTAAGGAATAAAGCAAGATTGGCAGCACAAGGTTACACTCAAGTGGAAGGTCTTGACTTTGAAGAAACATATGCCCCGGTTGACATATTAGAAGTAATTAGAATCTTGTTAGCCTATGCTTATGCCCACAACATCAAGCTCTATTAAATGGATGTCAAGAGTGTATTTCTCAATGGCTACATCAATGAAGAAGTTTATGTTGAGCAACCTTCTAGTTTTGAAGATGACAAGAAGCCCGACCATGTGTACAAGTTAAAGAAGGCATTGTATGGCTTGAAGCAAGCACCTAAAGCAAGGTATGAGAGATTAAGGGACTTCCTACTCTCTAAGGGGTTCATGATGGGAAATATTCACACCACTCTTTTCACCAAGAAAATTGGCAAGGATTTATTTGTGTTGCAAATCTATGTGGATGACATCATATTTGGATCAACCAATCAAGACTTTTGTGAAGAATTTGGAAAGATGATGGCTAATGAGTTTGAGATGTCCATGATTGGAGAGTTGAGTTACTTCCTTGGACTTCAAATCAAGCAATTGAAGAATGGTATATTTGTGAGTCAAGGCAAGTACATCAAATACATGCCCACAAAGTTTGGTATGAGTGATGCAAAAGCCATTAGTACACCCATGGGAACAAATGGTAATTTGGATAGTAATGCAAGTGGCAATATGGTGGATCAAAAGTTGTATCGGTCTATGATTGGAATCTTACTTTATGTGACCGCATCAAGGCTAGATGTCATGTTTAGTGTGTACAAGATTTCAAGCCTCACCAAGAGAAAATCATTTAAAGTCAACAAAGATAATATTGAGATACTTGAAACATACATAAAATGTTGGTTCATGGTATCCCAAAGGAGCAAAGTTTGAACTTGTTGGATATTCGTACTCCGACTATGCGGGATACAAGGTTGAAAGGAAGAGCACCTCGGGCACTTGTCAATTGTTAGGAAGATCACTTATTTCATGGTCATCAAAGAAGCAAAATAGTGTTGCATTATCAACTGCCGAAGCCGAATACATATCTGCCGGTAGTTGTTATGCACAAATTCTTTGGATGAAGGCCATTTTGAATGATTTTGGAATCAAGTTCAAACAAGTGCCATTGCTATGTGACAATGAGAGTGCTGTCAAGCTCACCAACAATCTAGTTCAACATGCAAGAACAAAGCACATTGATGTCCACCATCATTTCATAAGAGATCGTCAACAAAAAGGGGACATTTATATTGAGAATGTGGGCATCGAAGATCAACTTGTCAACATATTCACCAAGCCACTTGATGAGAAGAGATTTTGCAAGCTTAGGAATGAGTTGAACATATTGGATTTCTCAAATATATGTTGATGCACCCCCACTTATATGACATACCTCTTCTTCGAGCAATCCAAGGTAAAAGTTGATTGGCATGGCATACATTCTTTGCTAAAGACTTGTTTAGTGCATCTAGTCATTCCTCATGTCTTATAGGCTCCTTCATGAAAAACAAATGAATTTGATGCTTGTATGGTACTACTATTGCTTATATTCTTGATTTGATCTAGTGGTAGCATATGACATATTTATGGGCTTATAAACCTAGTGTTTGGTCTAAAAAATGAGTTATTAGTGTTTAACTCAATATGGTACAAGATAACCCTTGAAATGAGGTGTGAAGAAGCTTGTCCTTGGATCAAACTAAGTTAAATATCTTTCGTAAGTATTCTAGATTGAACCAAATTTGGAAAAATGATCCTCACCCCATTGATTGACATTGATAATCTTAACCTATCTAAAATTGAACCTTTGTGGTCATTGATGACAAAGGAGAACTTGCACAAAGATAACGTTGAATGACAAAGGGGGAGAACTTTGACATAGAGGGAGAGATATGATAAAGAAAAGGGATCAATTAAAATTTTGAGCACATAAGTAGGGGGAGCAAGCTCATAAACTTGATTGATGCATCTAAATGTGTATTTTATATGTTTGCTTGCATGGCACAAGTTTTAAATTAAAATTCTATGCTTGTGTGGTGTATGCTAGCTGTAGGTTTGAATGATGAAATGAGAAACTAGCATGCATAGGGTAGTTAGATATGACTTGCTTTGCTTTCACAAGTGGTACTAGAACTTTGCATATAATGTTGATCTCATGAGGTATCTAGTTCTTGTTTTTGCAAGTGGTATGTAACTAACAATGGTGCTAAGGATGGTATATTTGGTACACTCCGATTGGTATCACACTTCAAAGGTCCATCTCTTATACCTTAGTATAATTTGGTAGTCATTGCCCTCCCACATTTCCAATCTATGCGTATGTACAAGCTTCAATCCAAACTCTTAGCACATATGTAGGGGGAGCAAATGCTACCAATTGGGGTTCATGAAACTTGTCCATATCCTTTTACACATGGTAAATATACTTGGGCAAGCAACATAGATTCAATTGAATTACAATTCATATCTTTGTGAAAGGGTTGTCATCAATTACCAAAAAGGGGGAGTTTGAAAGCTCTAGTTTGGTTTTGGTGAATTGATGAAACCCTAATTGCTAACCTACTTGCTCTACTGATTATGAGATAGGTAGCACTTTTCAAGTGATGGAGCAAATGGTGATGATCATGAAGGTAGTGATGTCCATAATGATGATCAAGTGCTTGGACTTGGAAAAGAAGAAAGAGAAAAACAAAATGAGCTCAAGGCAAAGGTGAAATCCATAGGGCCATTTTGTTTTAGTGATCAAGACACCTAATGGGTGTGATCACATTTAGGATAGATAGTCGTACTATTAAGAGGGATAAAACTCGTATCGAAATGCAGTTATCAAAGTGCCACTAGATGTTCTAACTCATTGCATATGCATTTAGATTCTAGTGAGTGCTAACACCCTTGAAACTGTTTGTGAAAATATGTTAACACACGTGTAAAAGGTGATACACTTGGTGGTTAGCACATTTGATCAAGGGTGGCGAAGTTTGTGACTTAGAGGTGCTGTCCCGAGGTGACCGAATGCTGCTTTGGCAGTGACCGCACTCAGCTGCAGCGTCCAGTCAGTGGCGCGCAGAAGGGGGGTGAGCTCGGCTGGCTGACCAGACTCTAGTCCAAGTGGTGACCGGACTCGTCTGAGGTGTGTACGGTCATGCTGACATATGGTGATGTGGCGGTGCGTAGCAAGGAGAAGGAGGAGCGGACGCTGGGAGCGTCCTATCGCCCATGATTGAATGCGCCCGATCATAAAAAACCTTCTCTGGTACCTTACTGGAGTTGATCGGACTCCACGTTGGTGGAGCGTCTGGTCGTTGAGCGGTGCGTCAGGTCAGTGGCCCAGCGGTGTTGGCATTCACGCCATTTGTATTGACATAGCAACCTTGTGAGCTTAGCCAAAGCCCTCCCACTCATCTCCATCATTGATTCATTATCTTTGTGAGTTTGGGAGTGAATCCAAGTGCATTGCTTGAGTGATTGCATCTAGAGGCACTTGGTGGTTGTGTTTGGCTGTGGATTTCGCTTGTTACTCTTGGTGGTTGCCGTCACCTAGATGGCTTGGTGCAGCGAGGATTGTCGAGCGGAGAAAGGTAATTGTCTTCAGCTTCGATCGTGGTGATTGTGAGCGGTTCTTGACCTTTCCATGGCGGAGAGCCAAAAGGTACTTTAGTGGATTGCTCGTGGCTTGTGTGATCCTCATCTTGTGTTGGTTGTGCGACACCCGGTTGCGGGTTAGGCGTGTGATGCCTATTAGGGTGTGAACCTCCAAGTGAGTGAATTGCCACAGCAAGGACTGGCTTGCCGGCAAGCAAGTGAACCTCGGTGAAAAATCATTGTGTCATCTTGTTCCCAAGGATTTCTTGGTATTCATTGTGATTGATTGTCTTCATCTTGTGATTGGATCATTCCTCGACATGGCAATATAACTCACTATCCATCTCGTGTATTTATATTCTTAGTGTAGCTAAGCTCTTTAGTGTATTTAGTTTTTGAGAGCTAGCTTGTGTCGGGTCTAGTGGTTAGTGAGGCTATTTAGTTAGTCTTTGAGAGCTCACTAACTTAGTGTAGTGACATAGCCTTTGTGTGCTTAGAGACTATAGAAACTAGAATTGTGGTAGGTGGTTTGCATTTTTAGTAGGCTAGCGCAACATTCACTTCGCCTCATATTTGTCTAACCACGTTGCTTAGTGTTGTTGTAGAAATTTTTATAGCCTATTCACCCCCATCTAGCCATTAGGACCTTTTAACATTTATAGTGAAGACAGATGCCTGTCAAGATGGAATTGGAGTAGTTTTAATGCAGTATGGTCAACCAATAGCTTACCTAAGGAAAGCTTTAGGTGACAAACACAAGAGCCTCTCCATCTATGAAAAAGAATTTCTAGCACTCATTATGGTTGTTGATAAGTGGAGGCATTACTTAGAGAGACAAGAGAGTGTCATTCAAACCGATCACAAGTCATTAGCCTATTTGAATGAACAAAACCTCCACTCAGACATGCAGAGAAAAGCTATGACAAGACTTATGGGTTTGCATTTCAAGATTGTTTATGGAAAGAGAAGAAAATCTTGCAGCTGATGCATTGTCCAGAGTGGGACATTTGATGGCCCTCCAAGCAGTATCTTCTATACAGCCTGCATGGATACAAGAGGTACTAAACAGCTACACTACAGACTCTCAAGTGCAACAACTCATACAAAGATTGGCTTTGCACAGCCCTGATCAGCAAGGCTACAGTTTTGATCAAGGTTTGATTTATCATAATGGCAAAATCTGGATTGGGAACAATTCTGCACTGCAAACCAAACTTATAGCTGCTTGTCACTCAAGTGCACTAGGGGGTCATTCTAGGATAGCTGCTTCTTATAGCAGACTTAAAAAATACTTTGCTTGGAAAGGTATCAAGCAAGATGTAGAAAACTTTGTGAAGCAATGTGTTGTATGTCAACAGGCAAAACACTCATTACACCATCCAATGGGACTACTGCAACCATTGCCCATCCCTTAAGGGGTATGGAGGGACTTATCTATGGGTTTCATAGAGGGGCTGCCCAAGTCTAAAGGATACAGTGTCATCATGTTGATAGTAGACAGGCTAACCAAATATGCACACTTCATACCAGCAGGGGCGGATCCAGCGGTGGGGCGGGGGGCTCAAGCCCCCCCTACCCAAACCGAATCAGTGCAAATTACTGTAGAGCCCATATGAATTTTTAGGCAAAGTTCTATAGTATAGGGGGGCTGAGACTTAAGATCGAGCGGTAGTGTTGTTCAGTCCCCCCTAAAATATTTCTTGGATCCGCCGCTGCATACCAGTGAATATACTTGGCCATGCAGCCCGAGGCCCGGTAGCCCGGCCCACGGCCCGCTAATTTGACCCGACACGAGTCTGGCCCGGCACGAGGGTCTCTGGGCCCGGGCTGGCCCGGCACGCAGCTACAGGCCGTGCCTGGGCCGTTGCGCAAGCCCACGGGCTGGCACGGCCTGGCACGGTAATAAGCCGTCGGCCCGAGGTCGGCCCGGTAGCAGCTCCCGGCTCCCGCGCGGCCTGCTAGCGGCCCAGCGGCCAACGGTGCTTTGGCCTCCCGGCCTCCCCCTGTCATATAAGCGCGAGGCAGGCAGGCAGCCGGCGCCCGCGCCCCTCACAAACCCTAAACCTAAATCACTCGATTGACTCCTCTCCTCTCCTGCTCTTCACTCTCCAGTCCACTGCGCCGCAGCCGCCGCTCACACTCTCGCCTCGCCATATGACCGTATCCACTGTGCCGTCGTCGACCCCGACTCCGGTGACCTCGAACCGCCGCTACCGGCGTGCTCCTCACCCTCTCTACCTCTCCCTTCTCCATCTACCTTTCTCCCCTCTAGATCTCGGTGATTATGTGAGTTTGTTGACCCCGTTTGTCCCTCCTCCGTCGGTCACCGTCCTTGCTGACCTTGTGTCGTCTTCTCTGGCCGTAGGGCCGTCGTCGTCTTCTTCTCCGGCACCGGGCTCCGGTTGCGAAGGTAAGCACCTAACCCTAACCCTAACCGGCTAACCCTAATCCCCATCTTTCTTCTTTTTTTGATGAGATCTCTAACTGATCTATTCCTTCCTCCTTCGTAGGTCGGTAGCCGATGCTTCAAGCTCTAGCTGCGGCATAGAGCGAGGAGCAAGGCGGCCACCCGCACCGTTGAGGTACGGTGCTGGAGAGGCGGCCATGGCTGAAGACGATGGCGAGCTTCTACCTGGCATGGCCCCTGAGGGCGAGAACGACGACGACATCCGTGATGACGCTGCTGCGTTGTTCGGTGTCGATCTCAGAGACGGCGATGGTGGTGAAGGGGCGACGGCGTCTGCGAACCCGGTCGGCTCCAACTCCAACGGCTCTGTTCCATCTGTTGCTGCTGCTGGTAATGGTAAGGTTGGTAAGCGTAAATCTCCTGTCTGGGATGATTTTGAAGAGATATTTGAGACTGTGAATGGAGTACAGATTTGCACTAAAGCTAAATGTAAAATGTGTAAGTCAACCTTGTCTGCTAGATCTAGTGCTGGCACTGGTCACTTGAAGAGGCACCAGAACTCTTGTAGGCAGAAAACTGATCAACGTGATAGGGTTCAATCTAGGCTATCTTACAATCCTGATGGTTCTGTGCATAACTAGGATTATAAACCTGAGGTAGCTAGAACTGAACTCTACAGATTGATTGCTAGGCTTGATTTGCCTTTGGGTATTGGTGATACAGATGCATTTGAGGAGTACATTCAACGTGCTCATAACCCTAGGTTTCATAGGGTGTCTAGACAGTCCACCACTAGAGACCTTCGTGCTCTATTTACTGAACGTCGTAATATGCTTAAGAATCATGTTTTGTCTGGTGCATCATCTGTTGCTTTGACATCTGACATATGGTCTGGAAATGCTAAGGAGGACTACATTAGTGTAGTTGCTCATTATGTGAGTGCAGATTGGGAGCTACAGAAAAAGGTAATTGGCCTCAGGTTGATTGAGGTGAAGCACACTGGTGAGAACATTTCTGAAAAAATTGCTTGTGTGGTTCAGGAATTTGGTATGATTGACAAGATTTATTCTGTTACTCTAGATAATGCTTCCTCCAATGCTAAGGCAATGGAGACTTTGACACCCATGTTTGCATGTTATTTAGGTTCTGATCCAACACCTACTTCATCAGATCCTAATAAGCGTAAATATAATCTTATGCATCAGCGTTGTGCTTGCCATATCATTAATTTAATTGTGAAATCTGGTTTAAAGAGATTTAAAACTTACACAGAGGATTTTAGAACTGCTATTAACTTCTTAAATTCATCTAATCACAGAATTGCCATGTTTAAGAATTATTGCAATGCTCAAGGTGTTAGACCTAGAAAGTTTGGTTTAGATATGGATGTGAGATGGAATGCTACATACCTTATGCTTAAACACTTGCTACCTTACAAGGAGGTTTTTTCTGTGTTCATTAATGCAAATTTTGGCTGCACATTGTTGACTCCAAGACATTGGCTCATTGCTGCCAAGATATTGGAGTTCCTGGAATTATTTTATGAATCAACATGTGTTCTATCTGGTGTTTACTATCTAACTAGTCCACTAATTCTGCACCATATGCTTGACATTGCTCATCATTTGCATGAAAGTGAAAAAGATTAAAATCTAATGGCTGTTGTCTATCCTATGAAGCTTAAATATCTTAAGTATTGGGAAAATATACCTCTGTTATATTCTATTGCTTTCATTCTTGATCCTAGAGCTAAGTTGAGAGGTTTGTTTAATGTGCTGGTAATACTTAAAGAGAACATTGGTGTTGATTATAATAAATATTATGCTAATGTTAAAACTGAAATTTACAAGTTATTTGCCAAGTATGACAGCAAGTATGGTTCTACAAGGTCTCAAAGGCCTGTACATCCTGCAGTCAACTCAGGTAAGAGGAAACAAGCATGGGGAAGGATCTTTGGCGGCCCTGGATCATCAGCTGTTGTTGGTCATCCTCCCCCTGCCTCTGTCTCCACTTCAACTCAATCTGCTGCCTCTGTTGCTTGTGAGCTCACAACTTATCTGGATAGTGACAATGTCACTGCATATGAGGATGATTTTGATTTGCTTCTCTGGTGGCGTGACCACAAACTAACCTATCCTATTCTTTCTATAATGGCAAGAGATATTATGGCTGTTCCTGTTTCTACTGTCTCTTCAGAATCATGTTTCAGTTTAACAGGAAGGATTATTGAGGAGCAGCGCCGAAGACTTCTGCCTGAACATGTGGAGATGCTTGCTTGCATCAAGGACTGGGAGCTGGGTGATAGAAGACTTCAACATTCTGCTGACAACCAAGAGCTGGCAGAGTCCTTTGAGAATCTGTATCTTGATGTTCCTGAAGATGGATCTGGGCCTCCTTCTGCTAGCACATCTGCAAGTGCTTCTGTTGCTTCTGCTTCTGCTGCTACCTGAGAGCTGAGAGTTGAGAGTTCAGTTTGAGAGAGTTGAGATTGAGACCTGTGAGGCTTGAGAGTTGAGACATAATGCTTGTATCTGGTATTTGTATTGTGAACATTTGAACATTATAAGAGCTGTGCTGCACTTTTTTTCCCTTTTTGGGGTTTCTCACAAGGGTGAGTTTTATCCAAAAAGGTTTTTAATGAGGCAGCATTGCACACAGCTCATTTCTATCTTTAAATCTCTGTCTTTTGTTGTGTTTGAGTCTTGCTGTTAAGTTGTTAAATAGTTAAGTTGTTTTTGTGATTCTGTGAATGACTTGTCAAAATTATGAATGTGCTGTTGATTAAGAATCTGATGAGCGGTTTTCTACAATTTGGGTTGTGGGCTGGCACGGCCCGCAAGTTTTGGCCGGGCTGTGCAGGCGGCACGGCCCGAATTTCAGCCCGAGGGGCCGTGCTTGGGCTGTCAACGGGGCACGAGGCCCGGTAAGGCACGGCACGGGGGGGGGGGGGGGGGCACGGCGTGCCGTGCCGGCCCGACACCAGCGGGCCGTGCCTGGCCCGTGCCCGGGCCGTGCCGAGCCGGGCCGGCCCGATGGCCATATATACCAGTGAAGCATCCCTACATAGCGACATCCATTGCCCAACTGTTCATGGATACAGTGGTTAAACTCCATGGTTTACCTTCCTCTATTGTAACTGATAGAGACACTGTTTTTGTCAGTCATTTTTGGAAGGAGCTCTTCAAGCTTTACAAAGTGAATTTGCAACTCAGCACAACATATCACCCACAAATAGATGGCCAGACCGAGAGGATGAATCAGTGTGTGGAAATGTATCTCAGATGTGCTGTTCAGGATGCTCCCAAGACCTGGAAGTCATGGCTTGCCCTTGCTGAACTGTGGTATAACACCTCTCTCCACACCTCACTGGGTTGCTCTCCATTCAAAGCTTTATATGGGTATGACCCCAATATTGGTGCAGTGCCCACAATCCCACCATCAACTTCTCCCACAGTTGCTGAAGTCATTGAAAGCAGGGAGCTTCATCTCCAGTCACTCAAGGAACATCTGGCCCGGGCTCAAAACAGAATGAAACTGAATGCAGATAACAAACACAGTGATGGTCACTTCAATGTGGGTGATCAAGTGCTCCTGAAGTTACAGCCATACACCAAATCCACAGTAGCAAACAAACCATACCCAAAGCTTGCATACAAGTATTTTGGACCTCATGAAGTTCAGGAACGAGTGGGCTCTGTCGCATACAAGCTGAAGTTACCAGAAGGCTCGATGATCCATCCAGTCTTTCACATCTCACAACTTAAACCATTCACTGCAGATTACACTCGTGTTTATGATTCTCTTCCAGGCGTAACTGACTCGGAGGCGTCGGCAACTAAACCACAGGCCATCATTGATCGCCGGCTGGTCAAGAAGGGCAACACAGCTGTCCCACAAGTCAAGCTCACCTGGGTTGGCCTACCATCATCGGCTGAAGACTACCACGTCGTCAAGCAGCGCTTTCCTTACGCTCCAGCTTGTCCTGGGACAAACTGCATCTCCGGCAGGGGGAGGTGTCACACCTGGAGCCGAGCAGTAGAAGGGTGTGCCACGAGAAGATGTCTTCGTTCTTTGCTTAGCGCATTTACCAGTTTACGTTTTCATTCATGCACTGCTTAGTGGGGCCAGTTGGCCAGAGACTGTAAGCGGCATCTAAATGCCTGAACCTGTAAGGGGATCGACATCCAGACATTCAGTAATAGATATCGAAAGGCAGAGGGGTTAACCTCGTCCGCTTCCTCCGTTCTCACGCGTGCGCTCACGTCGACTGCGATCGCCGGTGCGCTCACGTCGACGGTGATCGCCGGCGGTCAAGGGTGTTACAGGAGGTCGGAAGCTAGTGAGTCGTAGCTGCGCCAGGCACGGTCTGTTCACTCATGGCACGAGTCTATATAATGACTACGATCAGCACCCAGTCCTTTAAACTCAACAATACACAAGTCTGAAAACACTGCCGTTTCAAAGCACAAGCCATATTTCTCGTGTTCAGGTGCGTCCACAGCACAGATTGTCCCAACATTGCTGCTGATTCCAGATGCTGGAATGGTCCAGGTGTTGAACACACGGAAACGAGGAAAGCCGATGGCGATTTCTAACTTGTATCAATGAATTTACAGATTATCAAAAAAAAAAAAAAAATCAATGTGTTTAATCGATGTAGTTTTTGCAGGATTAGGCTAAAATCGCTATGAAGTCGTGTGGAAAACGGGCTCTGGGAGTCTGGGTATATCACAAATTCAGAACCAACCATTTGCAATTTGCAAATTGCAAATCACACTAATCGGCTCATCTCATGTTGTGGGCTTGTGGCAGAGACACGGATATCTGCAATTCGGCTGAGTAGCCTACAGGACCAGAAATTGCACTTCCCAGGACAATGAGAATACACTCCACACTAAAAGCACAATTGGCATCTCAGTCGGGCACATTCCATTGCTGATGCGAGCTGAGAAACCAACTGACCAAAACAAGGTCAACGAGCAATCAAGATGACAATCACTAAGTACCCGGCGAGCTAAACAAAGGATGGTTCTTCGTGATGGCTTGGACTTTGAAGATGCTCAAGTTTAACAGCATAAGGTACAGAGGCATGAAAGGTGAGCAATGCAGGTAAACTCCACGAACCAAATCAGAACCAAAACGACTAGGTATGGCCAAGATTTGGCTTGCCTTGTTAAGGTCAAGAACCAAACTGGCACTGGCCCAAAATGCACTGACAGAGAGATCGAGGGGCAGTAACTTGCTCATTTCAGAAAGGAGGAATGCAGGGTTTTGACATGGACAGGGTAAGTTTAGCTATAATGGCATACACTACTGACAACTTGCTATAGTTTCAGATGAAGATGCGTGGCAAAGACAGATTGGTTTTGAACAGATGCGTCACAGTTGAAGTGTAGAAATGGGGACGACCAATCCATAACTGTGTACGTGGAAGTAGCACTGCAGCTCAAGCCTTAAGTAACCGTGAATGCAATCGACTGGACATCATAAGTTTCTAGGTTTCCAGCTCACAGATTTATTGGTTTTCAGCACAGACAAGAAACTTTTAAACAAAGGAAAAAGTTTACATAAACATCCCCCAACTATTCAGGATGGACTACTTCACCCTCCAAACTATAAAACCGGATTTTCTACCCCTGAACTTTCCAAAACCGGTCAAATATCCCCCAAGCGGTTTTGGACGGTGGTTTTGCTATAGTGACGGTGGTTTTGTCCTTTTCTTTTTTATTTATTTCCGCTGAATTTTTGAAAAATCATAGTAAATCATAGAAAAATCATAAAATAGAAAATCCAATTTTATTGGACTCTACATGAGTAGATCTATACTTTTCTATAATATGATATACTTTAGTACAAAGTTTTTGTTGTAACTTTAGATCTATGCTTTTCTATAATTAATTGGAATAATTCATAGCTACAGCTTCTATTGTCCACTTATGGTAAAATTTTTATGGTGGACTAATTATTGTATGTTTGGACTCTAGTAAAAATTTCATACTCATTAGATCATGTATAACTTAGTTATAAATAAAATAAAGATTTAACAAGCATAAACCTAAATAAATCTATAACTAAGTTATACACGATCCAATGAGTATGAAATTTTTACTACAGTTCAAGCATATAATAATGAGTTCATGATAAAAATTTCACCACAATTGGACCATAGAAGCTGCAATTATAAATTATTTCAATTAATTACAGGAACTTTGTACTAAAACATATCATATTATATGTTCACTGTGTAGATCTACTCATATGGAGTCCAACAAATTGGATTTTCCATTTTATGATTTTTTTTTGTGATTTACTATGATTTTTCAAAGATTCAACGGAAATAAATAAAAAAGAAAAAGACAAAACCACTGTTGTTGTAGCAAAACCACCGTCCAAAACTGCTTGGGAGGTTATTTGACCGGTTTTGGAAAGTTCAGGGGGTAGAAAATTCGGTTTTACAGTTTGAGGGGTAAAGTAGTTCACCCTGAATAGCTGGGGGGTTATGTAGACTTTTTTCTTAAACAAATTAACATTTTTTTCACTCACCTAAAAGGAAAGGGTAAGCCATCACATGAACTTAACTGGTATGAATCTCATTATCTAAAAATGCTGGTACCGATCCTCACATGATTATCAAATACCAAGTGTTTCCAAACCAGGTGTACAGAATATTGATGTTCGTGTTAGATTGATTGAACTGAATTTATGTTTGTCAAAGACAACAAATGTGAAGAAAACACACAATTCATAGAATAGAGAATGGAGAGTAACACTGGTCGTGGTGGCAAAAACCAATGAGCTATATAGAAGAGATACAGAAGACAGCTGCAATAATGCATGTTCGTCTAATTGTTTCAGCACAAGCCCAATGCATGAACTGAATGTACTAATGTAAATCTGGAAACACAAAACAGTGGTATAACAAAAAGTGATACCGTCTACTTAGCTACAACAAGGCTAGTGGTGGCATAAGAGACGCCAACAACACAGTGGAAAATATCCTCTGAAGCATAATATTTCATAGTATCAGCTCAGCTTAGCACACCAAATGTTCAGGAAGAAGCTGGGCATGTATTCACGCCATCCTTGCAATCACGCGTAAGCTCGTTGAACGTCTCCACATGCCTCTTCCCCCTCAGGAATACCTCGGTGTCAACAGCAACCCTCATGTAACCATCAAATTCTACTGGCTTACCATTGCTCAGCTCCTTAGTTTCAGTGAACCACTCACTATTCTCATCCCACAGGTACTTGAAATCATCGAGGAAGTGTGTTTTATACTTTTCCTTAAGTGGGTCAAAGAACGATTTGTCAGGCTCATTGGTAGCAATGTACAAATACCGGCCAGCACCAACCTTATCGTTAAGTGACACAAGAATACTGTCTGGCGAGGTATCTCTATCAAGGTTTGGCCAAAGTTGTGTGTTCTGCGCTTTCTCCCCTCTGACAACATGGACCGAGTCAAAGTCCCAGTTCATCCGTGAGGCAATGGCAGATACAATCTCCATCAAGCGACGAGATTTCCAGAGGAAATGCCAAGGGCGCTTGATTACTCCCTCAGTCTCACCCTCACACACACGTGACCAATAGTTATCAGGCTCAACACTCCCAAACTTCCTCATGATCAGTGTGTCCTTGATGTCACGAAGTTTCATTGGGGTCATCCTGATGTCTTCAGTGTAGAAGTTCTTGAGCCTATCTTTCTTGTGCCACTTTCCCCAATCTTGCCAGAACTGGCTCTGGTCGATCACCGATGCCGATTCCTTTAAATGCTCAAAATCAAAGTAGAGCCTGAAATCTCTGTCTTCATCCTTGCCACTCGAAGTATACCATGCATTGAGGCAGACATTCAAGTCCATGACAAGAGTCCGGTTCAAGAACTGTGCCTCACCAAGCGCACACAAGAACCCCCAAATGAAATGGTTCATGCTCTTGCACCTCTCGCCACCACCAATGTAAATGAGGTACTTTCCACGGCTGAAATCGGACTCAGAAGCAACCACTGGCAAGCTGTCATTGACAGCCTCACCGACAACAAACACTGGCTCCGCTGCGGCCCCAGCAGCCTCATTGTTGGCAGTGTTCTCGTCCAGCCTAACCTGTGTCTTCGCAGGCACGAAGTCGGTCACTGGTGCATCCTGCTTCCCCTTCTTCCCTTTCTTCCCCTTGCGCCGTCCGTTGCGCTTGGCACCCACACCCGAGTGGTACTCACCCACGGAGTCGACGACGAGGGTGCAGGTGTTGACGTCGCGGGTGAGCGTGAACCGGCGGTAGTCCTTGTAGTATGTGGTCCGGCCGGTGCCGATGGCGTCGGCAGCGGGGCGGAAGCGCCAGGCGAGGTCACACTCCATGGGACTCCCCGGCACCGCCACCGGACGGCCGAAGCGGTAGAAGTGGAGGTCGGGGAACCGCTCGATGGCCGCGCGCATGAGCAGGTTGAAGAGTTCCCTGTCCCCCGTGCAGTCCACGGGCGCCTCCGTGTCGCAGGAAACCGCCTCCTCCGCCACCTCCGCACCCTCGCCCGTGGCGGCATCAGTGTCGACGGTGACGGCCCGCTCCGTCACGGGCTCCGTCTTCTCGGCCTCGGCGCCAACTTCGGAGAGCTTGATGAACGGAACGGCCTCCGCAACGACTTCGACACCCCCAGCGGCGGCCTCGCCGGCGGCGCCGGTGGACGAGGAGTTGAAGTCCTCCCCGGTGCGCAGCACGGAGTCGTCGGTGAGGAAGGTGGAGGTGGATGTGGAGGAGGTGAGGAAATCGGTGAGCTGGTGCGAGGACGGGTGGAGGAGCGGATCGTCGGGGCTGTGGACCGCCGCGAGGAGCGTGAATGCGAGCACGGCCGCCACGAAGAGCGCGAAGAGGAGGTTGCCCCCCGACCGCAGCGCGGCGCGCAGGTCCGGCACCCCGCCGCGCCACCGCGGCGCGGACAGTGGCGCCGCCCGCCCCAGCATTCGCGCGGATCTGGGTTCAGATTGGGAGTGTAGGGGGGGGAATGGGAGTGAGGCGGACGAGGGATCTGGCTGGATGGGGGCGAACGCCGACAAGGCGAGACAGGACGCGAGCCAGGGGCCGTGGACCGTGGAGGCCACTCCGTTGTTTTTTCCTTGTTTTTATTTACTGGGCACGCGGCCGCCGGCCAGCGGTAGCTTAACGGAGTTGCAACATTTGTCGGTCGGCCGGCCGGCCTGTTGACTGTTGCGGATTGCGGCCCAGGGGTTTCGGTCTGTTCTTCGGGGTTTGACGGGCTGCGTTGGGCCTGGGTTATCCATGGAACTTTTCTATTGCACCACCTTATAGCAAAGCTAATAATATAGCCGCTTTGCAACCTTCTCTCAGCTCACCTATATAGTAGTGAGCTCTTCACTTTTAATACATGGCCAACTTGTCTCTTTCACAGAGTTTCTGGGTTCTTGAGCCCAAGCTGGCTTACAACCCGCTTCTCATCTCTCTCCTTCCTTCTCTCCTCCACCTCAGCATTTAGCCAGCTTATAGCATGTTATTATACTCGCTCTTAGCACTGCTCACATGCTGCAATCCCCGAACTATTTTGTGCTATAATGGCGAGACTTAGTTTCTCTAGACCTCTGCCTCACGTACTGCAGTCCTCGAATTGTTCCATGCTCGGGGCTGAGGCCTTGGTGGGAGCAGTTAGGGTTTGTGTGTGCGACCAGATGTGATCATGGTGAAAATGGTAGCAGA